>NW_010130957.1:27025-30884 GCF_000699245.1 Pterocles gutturalis | reverse complement strand
GACTTGTGTGTGTCCAGGTGGCTTAGCAGATCATCAGCTGCTTCTTCCTGAATCGTGAGAAGGTTATTCTGCTCTTTGTCCCTGCCTGCCAGCTCAGGGAGTTGAATACCCTGAGGATAACCAGTCTGACTATTGAAGACTGAGGCAAAGAAGGCATTAAGCACCTCAGCTTTTTCCTCATCCTTGCTGGTAATGTTCCCTCCTGCATCCAACAAGGGATGGAGATTCTCCAAAGCTCTCCTTTTGTTGTTAATGTACTTGTAAAAACATTTTTTATTATCTTTTACCACTGCAGCCAGGTTGAGTTCTAGTTGGGCTTTTGCCTTCCTAATTTTAACTCTGCATGACCTGGCAAGAACCCCGTACTCTTTCTGGGTTGCCTGACCCTTCTTCCAGAGGAGATAGACTCTTCTCTGCCACTTTGTCTTTCTACAGATGGGGACAGCCTGTTCCTGTGCTTTTAAAACCACCCTCTTGAGGAATGTCCAGCCTTCCTGGGCCCCCTTTCCCTTCAGGGCAGTCTCCCAAGGGACTCTCCCGACCAGCGTCCTAATCAGCCTAAACTCTGCCCTTTGGAAGTCCATGTTAGTGGTTTTACTGGCACCTCTCCTTACTTCACCAAGGATAGAGAACTCTGTCATTTCATGGTCACTAAGATGGCCCCCAATCACCACATCTCCCACCAGTCCTTCTCTGTTTGTGAACAGCAGGTCAAGTGAGGCACCTCCTCTGGTTACATATTAGCGCACACACATACACAGAAGAGACAAATCGTCAGATTTTTACATTTAGTTGGATGAGTTAAGACAATAAACATGCTTTCACTTTAGTTTAAATCTTGGTGAGTCCAGTTATTTTCTTTCCTGATAGGAATGATCTTATCTGTTAGGTCACTTATCCTTCATGAGCTCATACTTTCAAGGTGAATGAATTTCAGTTAAGGTGAACAAATATATTACTTCTAGACATCCTTTATAAATGTTATGTGGCATCCTGTCAATGTTTTAAAAGCCAAGTTATAAATAAAATGGCAAAAATTGTTTTAACTGATGTGAACAAAATACTTCCACCTTATTAGACACTTGTAAAATGTAAAGGCAACTCAGCTGGACAGAGAATCTGTTAAGGTTCTACATATTTAAAAAATAGTGCAAAATAAATGAAAAGTGGTGTTTGAAATAATTTATTTCAAAGAAAAATTACAGGAATATTTACTGAGGACTAGGTGACATTATCTAATGGTACATTATCTAGATCCACTCGTAACTGTAAAGTTGCCTTTCAAAATGTCGTGATGAATGAAGCTCATGAGAGAAGTTAATGTTTTTCACCAAATAAGAAACCATTTTCCACAGATATAATGAAGCTGTTACCTCATTTTTTTTTCTTTTAAACAGAAATCAAGTATACTTTGAACCTTGTGCTTTATACTGAGTGGTAAATCATGGTAAATGACCTCTTCAGAAGGTGACAACTCTTTGATGTTGAGAAAAGAAAAATGAACCTGGTGGATGACATTGGAAGAAAAAAACTGTAGGTACCTAAGTCCATTTTAAAAACCACTAGCTTTTGTTACAAGTGCCAGTATATTTCTTTATTATTTCTTACTTTATTCTTGTTTATTTATGTCCTTTCCTAATGTTGAAATGTTTGACTTTTTACCCTTAATTTTGTTCTTGTGGTTGTTTTGTTTTGTTCTGTTTTTAAATGCAATCTGTATTTAGGAAGACTTCTGCATGATATACAATAGCTATTCTTTGGCATAGATTTTGCTATGGTAGAGAATGAAGATACTATCTGAAAAATTGTTTCTTTCTGATGCATGAATTACTGCGGTTCTTTAGGAACCCTCTAGTAAATAGTGATAGCTTTTTCCTCATTTCGTTAATTGATATTTTAAGAAATTTTATGAATAAAATCTATTATTTATGTATGCAAACATACTAGGTCAGCTAAGAAGAACTTAACATACAAAAATAGTCCTTTTCCCGCTATGTAAAAGTCATCTTCAATACTTGATATTAATGAAAAATTTTAAAAGATAGGGAATCATTTAGACTTCCTTCCACTCCCCATGTTTAGTTTTGCATATAACCATTTAGTATAGATAGCCTTCCACTCTTATTTCTGTGAGGTCTTTGAGATCCATGTGATACCTTGAAGGAAATTTCTTCTTGCTTCAGAATTTCCCCATGGATAGTAACTTTGATTTTGTATTCTTATCATTTTATCCTGCTTCTATAGTAACACTTTTGTTACTAGGAATTTCTGTCATTTCTTTTTTTTTTTTTTTTTTTTTTCAGTTCTTATTCTGACATTGTATGACATATCTTTGCCTGTTCTAGTTTTACTTGTCCCTTCAGAGCAATGCTAAGAAGTGTGGAATGATTAGTATAGTGCTCTGGAGTTATCCACACCTACTTCAGTTAAATATAACTTGGCTGTGAATTATTTCAAATGTCAAACTGAAATGAAGAGAGAGAGATCTAGACTCAGGGATGATTCATCAGTGAACTGTGACACAGTCTGTTAGAGGGAAAAGTTTCAATTACAAGTGATCTTTGTTTACAAATTGATTTTGAAAACACTGCATCAAGTAAATTCTCAATTAGTGAAATATTGCATGAGCTTACTAAAATAAAAACAGATCAGTACTCTCCTCAGAAACATTAACAATGAAGAACTCTTCATCTGACTCTGTTTTTACACCTCTCCTAACTAATCTGCACATTCAGGTGAAAAAATCAGCACTTAAAACTTGGGAGTCCAGAATACCTGAACTAGTAAGGAACTAAGGCTCCATTCTTTACAAAACTTTTGAAATCTTTGCTGGATATACTATGGATGAAGTTTTTAAGATATTTGCAATTCAAACAAAGTGAAATAAAAATTATTAGCTAAAATTAGGAAAGTAGCTTCACTTTCATTTGACTCTTAAGAAACCTCATATGTAAAAGACAACTACAGAGGGTATTTAATGTATTCTGAATTGTATGTGTACTGTCATGTGAAATCAGACACTAGAAGCATATAACTTGTTTTAAATGATACATGTTTTCCCACATGAAACACTGACTACATAAATGTCAATTTCTGATAAACTTTTACAATTCCTAAAGGCAAATTATGGTAGCTTAAGAACAGTGCGTTAGTTAGATGGAGCATATAGTATTATCTGGCTACAAATAATTTATGTCTGCAGCCACAAATTTGAAGTGAGAAAGTGAAGTGATTTTTCTGTTTGCTTGTTTGGGTTGGGCTTTTTGTTTGTTTCCTTGCTTGTTTTTTTAATGCATCTGTCTCCATCTTAAGTAACATTAAATCACTTCTGACAGATATGTCACACATAGGACACATTAATTTTTTTATTTTTTTAACAACTTCAAAACATACTGGTTTATAACAAGTACTGTATGTTGACAAGAAATAATGTTATCTCTTTACTTCCCCCTGAGACCAGTGGTACAAGGTTGTATTAGATACATTGTATACTTTAATTCTTCATTAAAATTAGAGAAGTTACATGGAAGATTGAAGATATGAACAGCATCAGTAAAGATTCATGTGTTTCACCAGGAATAAGATGGAAGGCATTGTGAGTATTTTAAAGCATAATTAATCTGATCTGTTTTAGGAGTCTACTTTAAAATGAGATGAGTCATGCCCTAGAAACACCTATTTATCTCAACTGTTTGTAAAGGGAGTTTAGGGAGTCTAGGTGAGATACAGACATCTACATGCATTCAGATGAGTCTTGCTCTGTATAACTATGTAGACAAAATGTAAGCCACCAATAAAAGTGTTCTAGGAGTTTACAGCTGAAAACACCTATTTGTAAATGTGAATTTGCTATCTCTTT
>NW_010130957.1:7548-26994 GCF_000699245.1 Pterocles gutturalis | reverse complement strand
CATACCCCCCCCCCCCCCCCCACACACACACACACATTTTAGATAATTATATTTTATAGATTTGGAACCTGATTTTTTTTCTCTTTCTTGAAAAATTCAGAATAAATATTTTTAGTTAATGCTTTATTATTTTACCATTTTGCTTCCTGTCAAAACCCATATTCTCCACTTAGAAGTGGAGAATATATTCTCTAGCCCATTATTAAAATTTTGAGTTTTATCAGGAAATATTTTAGTGGGATTCTTTGTTAAAATATTGGCAATATACACTTCTACAATATTTTTACATGTGGCTTCATTTTTCCTTGTGGAATTAAGGATCAAATCTTTGTACAACCAAATCCTTATAAGGGTTCAGTAGCCCTAAGTGTGTATACGAAAGTAAACTAAACATTAACTATTTTATTATAATTTAAAATTAATTTGTCAAGTGATGGAAAACAACCACAAAAACACACAAGATCTTGCTTACACAATTAAACCTTGCAGGTCATATATATTTTATTTCTGACATTTGCTTCTGAATATCAGGCCACTAAAAAGAACTTAATATTCCTGTCAATTCCTCATATTTATGATCTACCAGGATGTTCCTCCTACAATCATATCACTCTTTCTTTCAGCTTCATACATCAGTTCACTGTTTCATTTTCTCAGATCTGAGCTCCTGACAGTATTCCACATTTAGCACTAAACTTACATTTTGTTGTTTTTCTTTGTTTTCAGTAATTCAACCTTTATTTCTATGTTTTCCAAACACTGAAAGGTCTCCTAGACTTCTGACATCTGGTCAGAGATTCAGCCTGTTTCTGATTTATCAAAGTTAAGATCTATGTGAGTGATTACAAGCTAGAATTACAGAAAACAAAAAGGTGCTAACTAATTTCTGCCTCCTCCACTTTTGCTGTTAAACTGATCACCTATTACTGCTCATAAAATAAAACAAAATGCTTAAGGCATTTCATCCCCAAATACCCATGCCAAAATTGCCTGCAGATCCCATTCCTGTTCTCCAAATTCCTCCTCAAAATTCATTGCTTCTGACTAGCACTCCAAGGTGATCTTTGTATGTATCCATTAAAGAGGGAGCACAAGGTATATCTCATGAAACAAATAACCTCATTACATTTAATATCTACTCTTTGATAGTTATTTGGTCTAGATACTACAGACAAAGACAGTTTTCATTATGTGTTCAAAGGCTTATATGATGATAAATATCAATGATATTCAATACACGTATCATTTAAAATAAAATACAGGAAGTACTGGCCAGGAAGAGGGGGAAGAAAAAAAAAAGAAAAAGAAAATAATAAACTTGGTAGATTATAGAGCAGATGAAAGTGACTATCAGAGATAGATGAGGGTAAACCTCTGATATGTATTTGAATTTTCTGTATCTTGGTGATTTTTTAAAGACAGAGAAAATGTTTGTGCTATGAAAAAGATCCTTAGTGACTCAAACCTTCCCATATGACAGAAGTTAGACTCAAAAGCTAGACCACATACCCCATGATGCATCATTACACAGTTTTTCTGAGTCAGCTGATAGCTTTCATCTTAGAATTTTATCAAGTTGGTCAAGCACGACCAAGTTGTTTAAAAAGTTATTTTAATAAACTTCTAGTACAACAATTCTCTTAAACTTTCTATAATCTTTGAAAAAAAGCAGATCATATAAAAAATAATGTTACGAATAACATTGAAAGAGCAAATGCAAGCCTTATGAATTTAATGAGTTTTTTAATTAACAATGTTATAACGAATAAACTAAAAATGAATAAGTATTACATAAAGTGCATGTATTGTCCTGGCTAGAGCAGGAAGAACATAACAGCTAATGAGATTTTGGGTTTGAGCCAATCTACAATCAGTTCAGTAGCAGATAGTCCATGAAAATGCTGTAGAGTCCCTAGATCTCTCAAAGGGTTCTGTGACATAGGAATCCATCCTCTCCCAGAACTACTAATTAAATTATGATACCTGTGTGTTTCCCAACAGCAAGGTCATATTCTTCCCATGCTATTGTATAAGGCTCAAAGGAATTACTGAGCAGGATTCGCTTACACAGGGGGATATATCTGTTGTTTTCTCAGATATTTTTCATGTAGAGGGTACGGGTTTTGATTTATTACATTTAATACACTTCTCATATTTTCAGTTAAAAAAAAAAGTTGTATTTGTGGTGAGTAGTCATGGGAGGTCTTCAAAAACAATATAAGCTTCTGTGCTTATCAGAAGTCTAAATATGATAATTGTGAACATATTAAGGAAACTTGCAGTCTGATATGAATATCATCCAATGTGTCTCCCAGTGCAAAATTCAGGATTCATCTCTTTCTATTCCCAGTTGCCCTTAGAAAAACAGTTGACAATGTTCAGTTGTTCTGCTCCATTTCTGTTAGACAGTATTTATTTTGCCTTTCCTTTACTCACGCAATATTCCTCTTTTTTTTTTTTTTTTGAGATATAAGAAAGAATATGTCCTCTTGTTAAGGCCTCTTTTCAAACTCTTTTTGACATTACTGGAGGAGCTATGGAAAAAAGTATATGTACTTTTACACTAACATTTTCTAACCTTTAGGTTCTGTTTCAAAATGGCTATTTGTATTTGACCACTAAGTCTGCAGCTAACTTGAGTGCACATCCTCCAACTTTTCTTGCAGTCTCTAATCTAGGGGCTTGGGGGAAAAAAAAAAAAACAAACAGGATAACACATTGACAACAGGAACACTGATCTACTAAATAAAACTTTTTATTTGCAGGATATAAAATATTAGTACATAGTTTTGTCTAATATGAAGTCAGTAGGACTTTGTAGAGTTTAACAGCAAGATAATGGGAGCTAGAAAAGGATGATTACTAGCCTCTTCTACCTTAGATTTGCATCAGTTGGTCCACTGAATGACTGTCCTTTCCCATAAAATACAGCATAAACATAATAACTGAAATCCCTCAAGAAGTAGGTTTCCCAAGAAGCAGGAGCTCTCAAGCTGAAGTCTCACAAAGGATTTAAAGCTCAACATTTTGTTTCTTCTCCTTAAGTACCTGACAAAATAATTTTGAGAGGGCAATACATGGAGAATTTAGTTCAACATGGTATTGTAAAGCTGTGTCATATTATAATGGTGTTTATAATTCAGCATTTTTCTTTCTCTGAATGTTCAAAGTAACCAAAGCAAAGACATAACAATATCTACCACAAAGTACTAAATGTTCCCAGAAGTCAGGACAAACAATTCTCCAGTACATTGTACATTAGCATGTAAAAACTAATATTTTATTTCTTTGAAAATCTACAACACCCAGGAGCACCACAGTGAAATTAATTTCATTTTGAAAAATGACTAAACGCATATGTCATGTTTGAATGTCAACCATACAGTTATTTTAATAATAATAAAATTTTCCACCCTGTTTTGTTCCTTAGAATTTCTAGTCCATTGGACAGCAACTTTTCATTCGTTATTCTTTTAAACTTAACAAAGATTGCCTTAATCCTTACAGTCCATAACTATTTCTCTTTGTAGCTTTCTTATGCTCATGACATGACATGACATGACCTGAGTGGAATAGCCTGAAAATACACAATATTTTTTGTCAACACTTTTATGGATTGACATAAAGGTTGTCTTTCTATACAGTTTTTCATTTCCATGCTGAATAAATATTTGAGTTTTTTTCTTCAAACTGGGTAAGTGAGCAAGGACAATTCTGAAAGGCCAGTCACTACACAAGTACAGCTTTGATCTTCAGTGAAATGAACTGAATTTGAAGAATTATCTGAATCTATTTCTTTGAAATAATATTGAAATAAAATAAAGTCATAAATGTGTGGAATACACCACGTTCCTAGTCATATCATCCTTTATCTCTCACATCTGAAGGGTTATTAAGCCAAAAGTGTTACTACAGACCTCTGGTAATGTAGCAATGTAGCTGAAAGCAAAACAGGGCCTCCCAGCATAATGTGCCTTGTAATCACATAATTTGGTGGTATAATTTTTTGTTTCCTACTTGCCTATGCCAGTGAAACTGGTAGATGCTGGGACTCTGTGATCTCATTAAGTGAATCACTGAATTTCTTAGGTCCAGAGTGGTACCTTTCTGTACTTTAAATGAGTTGGAGAGAAATGTAAGAACTTCTGTAGATCTCAGTGTGCAGTTACTGGTGGTTAATTTCCCAACTGTGAGTTTCTCTTTCTGGTATGCTAACTTTCTTATGGCCAGTCACTTATGGGATTTTAGTTTCAATAAAGTGAAATGTAGGGAACATTTCACTGTTCTATAGAAATTGCAGACAGCCTGCAATTTAGAAATGTTGATATTTAGAAACTGAGTCTTGTCTGGTCTTCTCCCACAATTACGTTTTATCTTGTCTGTTTTCCATGCAGGATCTGAATATGCCTTGTTTGTCTTTAATGAATGCTGCCTTCTCCAGGACTCTGTGTTTCCATATGATGACAAACAAAGATTTTGCCGTAATGATTAGTCTTAGAGCTCTTAGGTTCACCTCTCTCTAACTGAAAGTCTATTACTTTTAACCTGCTGGCATGCAGTGATTACATGTATTCAGGCAGTGAGGACAAATTGCATGTATTCAGGCGGTGAGGACACAAATAAGGTTAAAACAGTAGGCAATTTTCATAACTTTCATCCACAAGTGATTATGTTAATGTTTTGAGTTTTTATATTCCTACTAGAAGCAAAGCCATTCATATAAGGAGGTCATTTATTAGAACTTCTAAGATCAGCTGTTTGTTTCTCGTTGAATGCAATTAACAACATAGTACTGCTATGTTTCCATTTCATTGCATGCATTTGGTTTTATCTTTCCTTGGATTATCACTCAATCTGTTTCTGTTCAGCAAGATTTTCCTTTTGGTGTATCTTTGTTATCTCAGTTTCTTAGCAGGACTCTCCTCCTATCTGATCAAATGTCAGATATTTTCCAGATGTCCGTTTCTTAAACAAAAATACATTCTGAGAACATATGAATAATCATATGCTTTGTTTCTCTTGTGTTGTTGAAAGAAAATGACAACTTTCTAAGCAACAGCAGTCTAGCTGGTAATGAAAAATCTCTTAAATAATGGACTAAACTACGTAGTACATCAGAAGCAGAGTAAAAAAAATGTTGTGACAGAGTTTTCTCATCAAGCAATGAACAAAAAAGGGAGTTTTTAAAATATATGGCTGTTTACTTAACGAAATTAAAAAAAAAAAAAGTCCCACAGCAAAACCAGTAAGTATTCAACTCAAACAGTTACGCTATAGGAAGAATACAATGGAAAGCAATGGCAAACTGATTTTCTCAGACACACACACAAAGTAAAAAAAATGCTCAGTCACAGGTACTCCTCTGTTTTTCTTTTCTCCTCCTAGTTCTAACATAAAAATAAAGATATTGTCTTTTTTTTTATTTTTTTTTTTGTAGATTTTGGTCCTGAGTAGGACTTGGCAGCAGGAGCATATCATCAAGCTTCTGGCAGCAAAATAAGAAGTCTGTTCTCTCATTCAGAATGACATATTAAACTTTTTTCTTACTGTAAACAATATAGTTGACACACTTAAACTCTTAGATATAGTAGAGCTGGTAGAAGAAATATCTTGTAAGAGAAAAAGGATCGCAATCTCTACCAGGCTAAACAGAATGCAGTGGACAACACAAAACTGAACATGCGAAGGTGCCAAACAACAAGTGCTACTTGACATTTTTATGGAAAATAAACCAGCTAAACAGTCTTAAACAGATGTGTCACTAGTGAAAAGCTGTGATACTGGTTTAGAAATGCAGGCAACACATATAATCTCATATAATCTCATATGGATGACAAGATAGTTTGTTTGTTACTTTATTAAATAGAAAGACGCGAGTGATACAGACTTGGTATCAACAAAAAAAAAAATAAAAAAACAAAACCAAACAACGGATTTTTTTCTTATCCAAGACCTTGATATGCATATTTCTGTGCTAGAGTTTATACTAAGTCAATAAAAAATTGAACTGCTAGTGATTTAACAATGTTTAAAGAAATAAAAGCTTCTCTAAAGAAACTAAAGAACATTTCAAAATATTATACTCTCTTACAAAATTCTAAAGAGAGATGCAAACTGAGATTTCTAGATTGCTCTGAAGTGCACTTGAAAAAAAAATATTAGGGATGAAAAGATAACGTAATGTCTCAAGGCTCTTATATTTATACTGATTTATACGCTGCAACCATTTGTCAGTCAGGGACTGCTGTTCATGGATTTTACATTAGGGAGCCATTAGATACAGAAAAAAAGTAACATACAAGCAGGGTGTTTAAACTTCAGTGCTCCTGTTCCCTTCTGACTTTTGCAAGCAGAAGCAACAGGATTGTTACTTTTTTCTTGCTCTTTTCAGCTTCAGAGCTCATGTGTCATGACCTGGCTTCAGGAAAGGCAGCAAGCATTCTTCTACAGTGTGCCCTACAGCAGCACACAAGATACGTCTCCTGGCATGTGAGAAATATGAATTTAAACAACTGCAGAAGGCCTTGAATGTAGGTATCTGTCTTCCTAGACACATGCTCTGACAGCCACTACCTGCCCTACTCTACTGAACACAGCAATTTTTCTCAGTGTTTTGAATATAATCAACAAAGTTCTTAGCCACAAGTTTTTTTTACTTCCAAATTGCTTGGACAAGCTGAAGCTGCCTGGAAGTCTGATTATCTGAAATGCTGATTCTAGCATACAAGGTGGGTAGAGAGTGATTTGGCAACACAAAGTAGTTTTCCCAGAAGCTATGGTTTCTATGACTCATTTCCCTAGCAGGTTAGTTTCTGGATGGTTTGTTTGTTTGTTTTCTGTATTGTTTTATGGATTTTAACTTCTTAAATCCTCTATAATCTTCATATTTGTGAGTTCACTGCTATCTGGGATCTTTGTTTTATCGCTAGGAAAATCTGCAGAGTTATGGAGCCCAATCACCTACCATCAGATGGATTGTGTTCCCATCTCCAAGAATATTTTTTTCCTAAATTTGTTCAGGACCAGTTTGTATCTGCTCTTTATCATGCCAACTTTAGTTTACACATCTCTTTACCTTTCCTGATATTTGTGTCCCTGAGATATTTATAGAAAGCTGTCATATTTCATTCAGATTTTGTTTTCCATTCAGATTTTCTTCTACTAGACTAAAGAGGAAAAGGTCCTGTAGTCTCCTATTGTAAAAAGCGGATCTCCATTCCTTTCATCACTCTACTCACTCTTGTCTGTACTTGTTTCACTTTGAATTCATGTCTCTTGACCACAAAAATATACACAATTGTTAATTATGTTCCATATGATTGCTTCTTGCTGTCTTTTATACTGCGACTGAATTCCTAATTCAACTAATAAATTTCTTCTGATAAATATGAAAACAGAATTTTCCCTTTTTGGAGGCAGGGATTTAGGCTGTTTGCAGTATTCTGCTATCTCTTTTGTCTGTCTTTACTTTGCTTGTTCCACATAGTGATGCTTCTGTTCAAATGAATTTTTTTTCCATCCTGTCTTTCAGTGACATTTGCATGCACAGACTACTACTACATTTATTCTCTCATTTGTGTTCTCAATCAATTCATTTCTTCTCTGTGATGCTCTGATTCATACAAATGGTACAAATCAGTGGTCTTTGGCTAAAATTTTAAATCCTTAAAAATCTTATTATGCTTTAATCAATTTTCTGATTGGAGAGATTCATCATTTTCCTGGGGATCTTTATCAACACTCTCTGACAAAAGCATATGATGAAGAAATTGTTGGGATTTTGCTTCTTTTTCATCAGAAGACATTTAAAGAAAAAAATTACTAGGGTTTTTTTGGTTTTTTTTGGTTTTTTTTTTTTTTTTTTTTTTTAAGAATACTTTAAGAACACACTGGTATAATTTTCTGATTAATTACCAGTCAGGCTACTTGCTTTCCTTGTAGGTATTCAAAACTATTCAATTTTTCACTTCATCATGTAAGTAAAGAATAATTATGGAGGAAAAAAATAATTTTGAGTAAAAAAAACCAAACCATCAGATGAAAACCTGCATTTGAGACAGAAACCAACATAATTTTAAACTATACACAGGCAAAGCTGCATTAAATCCAGACCACCCTAACAAAAACACTTTCCATGCCTCTCTGTAGGTCACAGAGTACTTTGAGACACTTTCTTCAGCATTTCTATGCAGTGTGCTGCTGACATGGCACCAAGTCTGTTGTCTGTTCTAGAAATCTCAGCAGTTTTATTTTTCTTTTTTACTGCAATAAATAAGATAGTGTGTAGTGGTAGTAGATGGGAAGTTTGCATAACCATTTCTGAGGTTTTAAGTAATGAACACGTCATCTGGAATCTACTGTACATATCAACCATATGTTAACCTTTGCAGTTTGTCAAGATACCTTTTGTGTCTGCTACTTGATTGAAACAGACCTCATTAATGCCATAGGTAAAAGAAATATGAGTGTAATAATAGTTTAAAAGTATTTCAGAAAGAAAGAGAAGAGGAAAAAAGCCAAGACAGATTATTTGGGATAACACCAGCTATTTGACAAACACTATGGATATGTAGATTTTTAACTTTCTAATCTAACTTTAAAACTTCATTAGTCATAGTATTACTGATAGTAGCTTCTATATTATTTTTTTTTTGCAAGTGATCTTTTATACCCTCATTTCAGAAGCCTTTTAATTGAAACTTTTGAAGAATAAATACCTTTTAGTTAATTTCCAGTACTTGAAAGGAGCGTATAAACAGGAGGGGGAACGCCTGTTTACGAGGGTGGATAGTGATAGGACAAGGGGGAATGGTTTTAAACTAAGACAGGGGAGGTTTAGGTTAGAGATCAGGAGAAAGTTTTTCACACAAAGGGTGGTGGCACACTGGAACATGTTGCCCAGGGAGGTCGTGGATGCCCCATCCCTGGAGGCATTCAAGGCCAGGCTGGATGTGGCTCTGAGCAGCCTGGTTTAGTGATTGGCGGCCCTGCATATGGCGGGGGATGGCCGCCCCTGTTTTTGCGGGGGGGGGGTTGAAACTAGGTGATCACTATGGTCCTTTTCAACCCAGGCCATTCTATGATTCTATGAATTCATAATATAAGGAAAGAATTTGCATTAATTCTGATAAACTAGATTTCTAAAGTTGTCATGACAAGAGAAAGAAAAAAATTGTTATATTTCATAATATTTAACTTTGACACATTTTTCTAAGTATGTTTATCAATCATAATTGTCTATTTAATAATAAACAAATATCACCTTAAATTGTAGCATAGTTATATATGTAGGGGAAAATTAATTTAATTATTTGCATTATGCCAGTGCATTACTTGATCCAAAATATGCAAAATCAAATATATTTAAAATGTTCTCTCCAGTGAGACATAACTTAATTTGAAAAAGATTAGAAAGGTGTAAAATACACAGAAAGACTATAATAAGGAACAATTTACACAAAATATTACTGGACAATATTCATTTTTATATTGAATCGTTATTGCTACGTATATGACTTAAGCATTACATGTGAGGAATACAGACACATTGTTTTGCCAAAAGTGGAAAACAAAGGGCCCAAAATGCATCTGTATTGCTTTTTCCCTGATAGGGTTTATTTAAAACATTTCTCTCGTGGTGTGCCATCATTTCCTTATCAATGATTCAATTCCACTGTCAGCAGTCAATGAAGTTCTAAAAATGAGACTCCTGTCAGCACGGCATTTTTGACACTGGGTAAAAGTTTAACTTGATTGTCTTCAAGTACCATGCTTTTTAGTCTTATTCTGAGAAGGATCTTTCAGATTTTTGGACAAATGCTGCTGAGAAATCTTTTGTAATGTAGTCTATATAGACAAGACAAATGAGGGAAATAAAAAAAGGCAAATACAGATTAAATGATTTGATTTTTTTTCTCAATGAGAGAGCAGGAAATTTAGAAAAGTTGTTACTAAGGATTTTTCATCAGGCATGAGTTTTCAGTGGGGTATCACAGAGATTGACACAAAACTCCATGGGTTCTGCTTTTTTTTACGTTAAGATTCTACTGAAAAGATGTGGACAATATGAGAAAAATGACAGAAAGCAAATATTGTTGAAAGAGAAGGACTCCACAGGACAGTCTGATATTCAGACAAAACATATATTAATGTACTCATATACAAGTTAATACGTTTCCATTCGAGTATGGAGGCCATGTTAACTTTATGGGAGACTTTTAAGGAGCACAATGAAGCAGTGCTGTCAGTGCAATGCTGTAGTCAGAAGGGCTGTTGTAATCCCTACACTCCTATACCGAAGCAGAATGAACAGGAAAGGCGTGCCACTGCTGTGTACAGCATTGGCAAGGGAAGCTCTGGAGAGCTGAATGCAGATATCTAGACTCTTCAAATGGAAGCTGAAGAACTGGAAGAGGTAAAAGGCTAAAGTATAATGTGGAGGTGGACAAAATGCCTTACACTGAGAAACTTAATGCTTGCCACACCGCTGCTAGTTTTCCAGACAAGTTTACTCTGACTCTGTGTTGTGGTGTCAATTATCTTGTCATATGGGAAGGCTGAAGCAGAAACACAACATACACTGAGGTTCAGAATTCTAATTTACTTAACCTAATTATGTTGTCATTCATAATGTTTTATGTATGACTTGTTTCTGCAGCAAAGAAATGTGGTGAGCAGTGAATAAAAAGTAGGCTTCTTCCCCTACTGGTGGGGAGGGGTATGTGTTGGCATTTAAGTAATAGCATCACCTGAGGTGTCCTTAGCCAGGGCAGACTGAAACAAATCTCTCTCTGCTCCTTTGTTTCCTTTCCTGGACTGGCTGTGACTGTTTACCTTCTCGTTACCCAGTCTGTTTTCACCATATATGTAACAGATATAGAAACAGTACACATCATAAACAGAAACAGTACACATTGTTTAATCTTTTGATGGGTCTGAGCACAAGTATTATGCATATGTTCCTTTTTGTGTTTGTTGTACTAATGTCCTGAAATGGGTTCTATCCAGTACTTTATGCCCCATTCCTCTTGTGAATGAGAACTGACATTTCTGTTTTCATGCTCCCTGTGCCCCCTGGTGTTTGGGATGTTTGTACTACTATGACTTAAGAAGTTACCAGGTGTGAGAGGTTATATTCATCTTTATGTGACTTCAAGAATGAGATTCAGTTCCTGATTTAGCAGGATGTGGTAGACATCAGTTGCCTAGACATAGGCATCTCTTGTAACTGAAGATAATAGAGAGTATCTGCATATTTATATGCAATTGATAGATATTACACAGAATATCATCACTCCAGTCCCCCTCCAGTTTTATGTAATAGATTGACCCATACACGTACTGTACACTTTAGCAGCATCTCCATTGGCACAAGACACCTTAGTGTGATGGATTTAACTGAACCTAAATGACAATTTGTATGGGTGTTTTGACCACAAAAAACCCAGCCAACCAAACAAACAGGAACTAGTTTGAGGGACTATGAAGTTGATGTATGGTCTTATCATTTAAGAACCAGAATCGAGAAAAGAGAAAGTGCGGGGAGGGGGGATGAGACATGAGGATAAGAGAATATTTTTACGCCAGGACACATCCCATTTTTCATTAGTGGCATTGTTAAAGCAACAGCTATCATCTGTGGATATCTTTTAGTTTCATCTTTTCTGTATTTTACATATAGGTAACAGGTATTTGCTGTGATGTTATTATAGTTGTTGTTATTATTGTTGCTGTTGTTATTATTTTTATTATTATTATCTTCCAGTATGGTATGACACAAGATATATTTACATCTTTACATCTTCATTTACATCTTCAGAGAAATAGTAAGGAAGTTGCACTGTCATATTCTTATTTTGTTAACATTTTCTTCATTTAAATATTATCTTAAACTTTTAAGGCAAGAGCACATGACATTGAGGAAAGATTTGTTCAGTAGTATTATGCCATTTGTTTGTCTTGAAAAGAAAATATTTTTTTGAATGTCCCAGAATTGTTTGGCAAGTTGGCAATCAGAAATCAAGTTGACGCAGCACTGGTTCACTAATAGCTTGTAGCAGCTCCAGAATTTCATACCTTTGAGTACATACATCATCAGTATGTCAAGAATGGCAGCTGTGCGACAGCACTGTGATGTGTTGGCCTAGCAAAGATTCAGTGCTGCAAGGTAAATGACACATTAAATTTCCATCATGCGGCTGTATGGAGACATATCAGTCAGGCATGATAAAAGAGGTAAAGCTAAACATCTTTTTTTGCTGTTGTGTTCTAACTGATACTTGATCAAACTCACAGCCAAATATGTATAGCTCCTCTCTCTATGTACCTCTATATTACTCCATGTGGTAACATTCACATGGAAATAATGTAAGGCATGGAAAAACCCAGTATCAGCACAGCTCTGGACTAATCATTAGATAGAAGATACTAGGAAAGATGGCAAAAGCGTTAGCACTGCCTAGGTGAAATATCTTCTTTTTGATTTATGATGTATAGAAAAGGGTGGGAGAAGAGAACATGAAAGAAGTGGCCCTGTACATGCTGAGAGCAATGATGACTGGAGAGAAAAAGAGATGGATCATGGGAAGCACAGCCTTGACTCTAATATTGTGTCAATCTACTTACCAGGAGGGTGATTGCTATAAACATGGTCACAGGAATCACACTTCAAGATTACTACTTCTAGCTGACATTCTAGCAATCAAAGATAAACAAAAATCGAACAGAGCCACATGTACTTTCTGTGTTCTACATGAAAACAACATCATCTACGGATATGTGAAATGCTTTTAAAACTTCCTTGCTCTGTCTCTTCTCAAAGTTACTACAAAAGCAAGCATTTCTTTGACAGTCTGAAATCTGCAGAAAACCAGAGATTACAGATTCATACAGCTGAAGCATCACATTCACCTTACGTGAAAGTGACAGGAATATGAAAAAGACTGCATGATTAATATTTCTGCAGCTTGCTCTTTTTTTAATGCAGAAAATGAACAGTTGGAGAAGACTGTCTTTGATTTTGTCTGATAAACTGTCATGTATCATCCACAAAAAGTAGTTTTACAGGTATGACTGATCATCATGGTATGAGTATCTCTTCCTGTTCTTTCTATATAACTTGGCCAAACCACTTAAGTTATTTAAATCCTAGTTCTCACAGTGAAATAGGGTTGCTAGTTAAGGATGCATGAAACTTTAAACAAAAATATTTGGACAGCTGGAAGTTAGAATCTTGAGTTCAAGTTTAGGGAACACTAATTATCATATAGCAGAAAATTAACCAGGTTATTTGCCAGAGTGTCATGTTATAACCAAGAAAATAAAATCTGTGATTGTTCTCTGTTCTGTACCACACTTAACTTGGTATAATGATTAGTTTAAGTTAGAATATTTAAAAAAAAAAAAGTACAAAGTACAATACAAAGTAGAAAGCAGTGCATAAAGTACAAAGCTATGGGCTGGCTATTAACTGTCTTTCACAGAACAAATAGGAATGCAAAACTCTGATCAGTAGCTGGACATAGGAACAGAGAAGCAGAGGACTCTTTTCAGTCCTGACATTTGATGATGATAATCCTCATTCTGACCTCTAGTTTGGTAGCAAATTACTCAAATTGTCAAACTTCATCCAGAAAATCCTTGCAGTTAGTGCAGAGAAGTAGAAACATAACCGAGTTATCAGATAAACTGTGTTTACTTTAAATACCAGGGAATATCAAAGTGAAAACAATATTTATTCTGAAAATAAAACATTTAATTTCCTGGTGATAGGAACTGAAAACAGATTAAAAGAGGGAAAATCAAAGCAATAGATTATAGTTAGCAGTAACTTGTCTCTACAGTTGTTCCAGGATCTCAATGGAACAATTCCCCAGTTTGCACCTTAATCTCTCCTTTCCATGAACTGGCTTGCCTTGAAGAAGCTGTTGATACCACCTGAATATTTAAGAAGGAAGACCATTGTTCCTGGGTATTATGGGCATTATTAACTAGGTGTCCATTGACTGTAATGGGAGATTAAATGGCTAGTTATCAAGTAGATACATATACAGATACATAGATACTAAAAATTTATTTTCAATTTGTGAGGTGTGTGAATCCAAGGGTTCATATCAATTGCATAACCATACCTTTTATGCCAATTGATATTTTTAGAGGAGTCTTATCTGGTATTCACCTGCTGGCTGAAAGGGGATCTGATCCTGTGTGGGTCCTGTCTTGTTATCTTCCAGACTTACGTAGAGGTCTCAAACATCCTAAGTGTCTTAAATTGCACTAAACACTTATTGTTAAGCAACTAAGTTGAGTCCCATTTATTTTTAAAAGCCAAAGGTTAGGTAGCATGGAAACCAATTTTTGTTATGAATGTTCAGGAGCAAAAGGAAGATGAGGGAACATATATTTCAAACCTTTAAAAAAGCATGCTTTTATTATGCCTTGTAATGATACGATAACCCTTATATTATGATGTATTGCATTCTGGAATAAAAAAAAAAAAGAAAAAAATAAGAAAAAGAAGAATGCATTAGACTAATTAATCCGAATCAACTAATTAACTGAAACATTGTTTAAGTAATTAATCGCACTGAATTAAATGCTGAATAAACTGTTACTCAGTATTGGGTATTCATTAAAAAGTGGGTCATGGTGCAAAATCGCTCTGCTCTGCTTCTCTGTCAAAGATCTTGACCCTAGCTATCTGCCTTAACACTTACTCAGTGTCCTTATTACCTGCATATACATCTACAAACCACTGCTTGTATACAGATCTTCAGTTTGGGACTTACTTTGGAATTTCTGAGAAAGCTGAATGCAAACATTATTCACAAAGATGCTGACAATTTTAAAATAATTATTTTATATTATATATTTATTATGAGTTTATTTTCTGTATTCCATAATGATTAGGATTATCTATGCCATGGCACATAGCTCTAGGAATTTGAATTGGAACAAAAGGTTGAAAACCTCATCACTGTAATAAGCACAAAAGAAAATATTATATGGGTCTTAATGATTTTCAGCTTCACTGGAAGGTATTTTTCATTGTCAAACCTATGCAACATTTTCATCTATCTGCCTGTCTGAAGTACTGCAAGGTAACAATTGCTCTGTGAACTCACCAGTGATTTAATGTTCAATTTATTTCTCTCTGAATTTTACAGATATGGAGGAAATACACTGGGGATAATTTGAAACATTGTAATAACATTCTACATACTTTGACAAAAGAATATATTCATGTTTATATTGATAAAAAGTTCCTCAGTAAATCAAACATAGTTTTAAACTAATACAATATTCCTAAAACTGTCAAACACATTTCTCACTAATTTTTCCCTTTGGTACCTAGAGTACCACATGAAAATTAGCCACTAACTTTTATGTGCATTTGCTGTTTAAAGGTTAGTCAAACGTGGTATGTTTGCTCATTAGACTTTCACTTATCACTCTAAAGGAGACTGGCCCATCAATGTTTCAGCTATTGACTGTGTTCTCTTTCAGTGTATTCATTACAAAAAATTATCTGCAGAATTAATTTTATTTGTGTATTGGAAAACAAAAATATATGAGATTAGTTTCCCCTTTACTAATCAGTAAAGGACATTAGCTTTGGGAAACAGATGCTAAAGCTCCTAGCTTCCAGTTACCTGTTGAGGTGTATATTTTCAGACCCAAATTTAACAAAAGTTTTGTACACCTAACTATTTAAGCACTCACTTTCTATTGATTTTTGTGGAAGCTGAATATAATTTCCTCAGACTCTGAGTGACATATGTCTTTTGATCCTGAGAAGCTAAACTGTCCTTTCATTACAGACTTTTCACTGCCTCTTTAGACACACCCTCCCCACCCCTTCTGGCTTAAAGGCATATGTGGAGGTACTAATGATGCTTTTTACCTATTTGTCAGCATTTTAAAATATAGGAGCACAAACCAAGAAATAGGAAACCTAGATTCCAATCCCTTCCACTAGATTGCAGATTAAGAACAGATTTTCATAATTTAATTCTTGAATTTATGACAGGCATTCAAGAAAATATTAATGAAAGTCTGAAATACTGGGAGGGAGGGCAGTTGTTGGTTTTGGGAGATTTTTTTTTTTGTCCATCTTTGGTAACAAAATACGTATTACTTTGCTCTAAAAAGGCGTCCCTGGATAAGAGTGAGTAAAGCTGTGTTCTAGTTGCCCAGTGGAAAATTCAGAAGGCAAATTCCTCCATTCCTGTGAAGAGATTAGTTATTATGTGAGGCTAAGGAAAACATCAAGAGCTGAAACATCTAGTCCAGTATGAACCAAGTTTAACAAGAAGTAATTTGAGTCTGTTTTTACATTGTAGGAAAGTGGGGTTCTGATTCCATGACCTGGGACCATGGAAGTCACGGTGACATGGAGGACATTTTTATTGGCATTGGCTTTATGGTTTTCATGTCTAGTTTACTGTATATATTTTTGCATAAATATTTATCAGGAGATAAGTTTTTACACTAAGAAAGCAGATTTGATACTAACAATATATCAAAAATTAGTCCAAATAAATTATATGTTTGTCAAAAATAGGTATAGAAAAAAAGCTCGTTTTCAAATAAAAAGAGTAAGACAATACAGAGAATCTATTCTGGATAAAGTTTTGACTTACATTTGTGAATAATAAAAAAAAAATCATATATTGTTCACACTATTTATCATAAATCTATACCCCAATAAACAACATCAGAAGGACTACCTAAATGGGAAATGAAAATATTATAACAGATGAAACTCTGAAAATTTTTCAGTATCATAATGTATTGAAGAGAGTAGAAGAAAAAAGGTCATACTCATAAAGAAAAAGCTTTGTAGAACTAAATAGACATTGTTATCAGTGAGGACGTCTGTTACAGAAGAGAAGGTTAGTTTTTAGTGTTGTTTTTTTATTATATGTTAAAATAAAACTTCTTCTATTGCATATAGACAGAATTCATTCATTACACAGATTTATTTAATTTCACTTATGAGATGCAGAAGGATTTCCTTATATTTCAGCACAACAATAATAGCTCAATACCATGAGAACATATGATATAGCCTCTTTTGGATCTTATTTTAGAAATTAAATTGAATGGACAGTATGCGCTATAGATGTTGCTGTTGCAACCACTTTTATCTTGGTGTTTTAAGTGTCATGTGTCTTGTAAAGAACATGACAGGGAATAAATTGAATAATTTAGTTTCCCTTACCTAGTAAAAATCTATTGCTTTTTACAAACTACTCAGTCCTGCTAAATATATTAGTGTCTCATTTCTGTTTTCATTAGTACTATGTTAGCAGAATTTTTAATTTTCAGAACATACCAGTTCTTATACCTGGAAGTCAGTAGCAGAAAATAAAGAAACAAAAAATCTTGTGAGATAAAGATTTTACATCTCAGAATAGATCCACAGCAGAAATGGCTAAGAGCTGCTGAAAAGTTACCTCCTTTATCACTATATTGATGCTTTGATTTCTCTACCATTATAATAACATGTTGTTAACTAAGTGATCATGCAAAAAAAGTCATATTAAAAAGTATATTATAAAGTAATATGATGTAGGACACTAAGAAACAAGGAAAGAACACTACTGGTTTTGGCTGGGATAGAGTTAATTCTTTTCTTAGTACTTTGTACAGTGCTATGATTTGGATTTGTGATCAAAATGTTCATAACACAGGGATGTTTTAGTTACTGCTGAGACATGCTTACACAGGGTCAATGAAAAAAAATTGCTGCTTCTCACACCACCCCACCAGAGAGGAAGCCGGGAATATCATGCTCAGTATATAAATGTTCGGAGTGATGGCGTTTGTCTTCCAAAGTAATTGTTATGCACAATGGAGCCGTGCCTTCTTGGAGATGGCTGAACACCTGTTTTTTTTAGAGTGAATGAATTCCTTGTGTGCTTGTGTGCACGGCTTTTGCTTTACCTATTAAACTGTCTTTACCTCAACCCATGAGTTTTCTTACTTTTACCCTTCTGATTCTCTCCCCCATCCTGCTGCTGGGGAATGAGCAAGAGGCTGTGTGGAGCCTGGGATGCCTACTGAGCTAAACCACGACACATATGTTTTTTTATATTGTCACTAGCCTGACGTGCTTGTCAACTTCAGGCAGTGAAAACATTTTAAAATATAACAATGAACAAACAGAAATTTCATCAACAGTCTCTGTAAGCCAGCCTACACATATTCTGTTTCACATCTCAGACACAGGTCTAGAGCTCTAGTACACTCTGCAGGGTGCTGGGAATGTTCAAGTTAAGACATACTTGCTTATTTCCCAGAGAGGTCTAACTAACTGCATCCTAGATTGTTTGACAAGATTTTATTTCCATAAAACCACATTTTTTTTTTTAGCAATACTATTTCTAAACCTCTGTAGATTTTTACTGCTTTATTCCACATGAAATTTTCCATAATTTTGCTCTGGATCTCAATATGCAGTGTCAGAAGTTACTTTAGTATTCCTGATCATCCTTTTTTAGAATAATTCACGAAATGGGTCTCTGCCTCATCCTCATTAGGTTCTCCAATGTTTCAGCACTTGCATCTAACTTCTTCAACCCTTTATACATTCTACTAAGACTTGCAAGTTACATGTTTCTGACATTTAAAAAAAATACTTTCAACTTAAAATATTTTACCAACCTTCTTAATTGCAGACAGAATAATTGGGTATTAAAGTATATATTATATTGTTTTGTCTGAAATATAGGTAAGAAGTATTTTTCACTTTCTACACATGACTATAATAATCACTATTAGTATTATTCCAGTCAGTGTAAATGAGTAGTTTTGTGTACTGTGTATTTTAAGTATATTGTCCCTGCACTATTGACTGCAAGAATTTTTTAGAATCATAGAACAGTCCAGGTTGGAAGAGACTTCCTCTTTCATGAGAAAGGAAGCCTAGATGAGATTATCTAGAACCTTATCCAGTAGCATCTTAAACACCTTGAGGGATGAGGACACTACCATGTCCCAGGGGAGGTTGTTGCAGTGATTGATTGTTCTCATTGTAAAAAAATTTTCTTTATTATATCAAGATGAAAACTCTCCCAGTGTAACTTGTACCCATTGCCCCTTGTCATCTCCATGTAGTTCTTCGTGAAGAGAGAGGTTTTGTCCTCTTTGTAGCCACTCTTTAAATAATAGAATACGGTGATGAGGTCCCTCTGAGCCTTCTCCTCTCTATGGAGAAAAGACCTCACTTTTTTCCATCTTTCTTCATGGGACTGGTTCTCCAGCCCTTTGATCATCTTTGTGGTCCTCCTTTGGACCCTCTGCAGCCTGTTCCCATCTTTGTTGAATTGTGGGGGCCAGAACAGGACACAGTACTCCAGGTGCAGCCTGAAAAGTGTTGAGAGGGATGATCATGATGAACTAATCTCTGCTAGTAATGACCCTGTGGATCCAGTTTGCCTTTGT
>NW_010130957.1:0-7517 GCF_000699245.1 Pterocles gutturalis | reverse complement strand
CTGTGGGACACTGCTTAACCATGTTCAGCTTGCAGTCTACCAGGACTCCTCATTCTCCAAGGTGATGTCTGTTCACTGTTGAAGCACTTTGATAGTCCTTGTAAATCAGTGCCACAGGGTGCTAATATTTCTTCTCGCAAAGTCTTGAATAATAGTCAATTTTTGTTCATGCCCCCTAATACACAATAGCCTGCTAACTTGTTCCTGCAAGTCCTCACCTGCTGCCTGAGTGGCTCCTCCAAAACACACCTTGTGCAGGTGGAGTTTCTACTCTCCTTCATTCTGAATGGGGATGTGCACTCTTGTTCCTGGCTATCCTGGTTAGATGGCTGAGTCCTGGCTGCTGCAGAGTGCAGGCCTTGCCTGGTCTCTATTATCACACTTCTGACAACCTCAAAGCACTGCCTGACAAACCCTTCCAACTCCCTCAAGACCTCAAATTGCTGGGTAGGCTTGCACAGCCACCAGCTAACTGAGGTGACCATCAGGGCTGCAGCCTAAACCCATGGGCGTGCAGAGAAGGCAACTGCCTGGCAGAGCAGGATGCCCTTCCCATGTGCCCTTCTGCACAAACCAGCGTGCAGACTGGTGATACTGCTCCAAATAGACACCACTCCCTGATGGTGCCACTCCCTGTTTTTCTTAATAATACAATTTTCTTCCCCAATCATCTGCATTTTTATTGTCAAAATTAACTTCTATAATATAGTTCTAATCATTACAAAATTAATTAAAAGTTTTGACTATCTGAATTTGAAGTTTCCTGTACTTACATTATTAATTACACATAAATGTCATTTGAAATGAAAGATGAAAGTGCAGAAGAGAAGTGGGTTCCCCACCTGCCTTGATTGTATTTATGACCATTATTATTCAGTGAACAATGACAATATATCCTGAAAACTCTTCTCCTTGTAACTTGTTTGTTAAATCTTTTCCTGGCATCAACTTTGTTCTGAAAGTAAACCATATTTTGACTTGATCTGCGAAGGACTTGAAGAAATGCAGCTTCTAGTGTAGTTCTAAAAGTCTGGAAAATTTTTCCTCCTAATATTTTTTCAAGTGTGACTAGACTTGATGATGACAGGGAAATTCATGATCTGTACTCTCACCTGTGAGGTCAGCTCTAAACTGAGATGGAGACATATTTTTAAGAAACATGTGTGATTTTACTGCCTCCCAGTACCCCTGACTGGTATGGGTTATGTGCCTGCGTCACATGAGGAGAACTTCCCATAACTAAATATACACACCTAATGTCGTGCTGGAGGCTGTTGGTTACCTAAGACATCACACAGGGTGAACTGATTTGGCAAAGTTTACAACAGCTTCCTTCCCTTTCTGAGAGTCATTCAGGATACTTGCATCTCACAGAGCCCTAGACACCTCTGTCCAGGTACCTGAATACCACCTACGCTGTATTTGTGGGGCTCCAAGGTCCTTCTTTTTCTCTTTTAGGATGGCTTCTAAAAGTACATAGCTATTGTAGTTTGTTTGCTCTCTATACTCTACCTCTGGGTGAGATTTGTCCTCTCTTATTCTTCTCACCTTTATACGTCCTTCACCCAAATGCTTTGGATTGCAAAGAACATGTTGAGACAGGCTTACATGCACACACAAAAAAAATATGTGCAGGGTGTACAACTGATGTCATACATTGACTTTTAATGGTAAAAGTCACTTTGAGAGAAAATCAAAACAGGAGAGAGAAAAGGAAAGGGGAAAAGAGAAAGGGAAAGGGGAAAAAGGGAAAGGGAAAAAAGGAAAAGGAAAAGGGAAAGGGAAAGGGAAAGGGAAAGGGAAAAGGGAAAAGGGAAAAGGGAAAGGAGAAGGTGAAGGGGAAGGGGAAGGGGAAGGAAAAAGAAAGGGAAAGGGAAAGGGAAAGGGAAATGGAAAAGGGAAAAGGGAAAAGGGAAAGGGAAGGGGAAGTGGAAGAGGAAGGGGAAGAGAAAGGAAAAGGGAAAGGGAAAATAAAAGGGTAAAGGTAAAAGGTAAAGGAAAAGGCAAACAGACAGAATAGAAAAGTGAGTGGCAGGGAGAGGAATCCTCATCCCAGTAACAATCACTTCCTATGAGAACCCACCGCAATAACAATACCATCTTTCACAAGTGTAAGTCCACAAAAACAACAGCAAAAGAAAAATTGCTTGAGACAAATAACAAAAAAACCCCTAAAATTGATACAGCAACTTAGTTGAAAAGCAATGCGGTTACAAGTGAAAGGCAGATTGTAGGGCTGAAAGTGAGAACGTCCAAGTATCCAGGTAGAGCTCCTTAGTATTACAAAGTTTAAGGTGCTTAAGGCACAGTGCAACACAGGAAGCAGAAAGGAGAATATTCTAATTACAGGATTAAATACCTTCTTTCAATCATAAGAAGAAATCTGTAGAAATAAAGGACATCCTGGCCAAGTTTGGGAATCACCAGGGAAGTCACAGTCATACAGATAACTTAATTCTCTGAGGCTGTGATAATGGAGAACCACATCAGAATCATACTACCTGCAGTTCTAGTCTTGATGCAAGTATGCTGACATCTGAGTAACATCTAATGTTTAGATTAACCAGGTGAATGGCCGACAAATCCATAGCACAAGTCCTAATACTTAATAAATAATATGCGGCGGGAAATTTGAAGATCTGTATACAAGAGCATCACAACACTGGGGGGATGGAAGAACTGCCTAGGCAGTATGACTGAGATTGGTCTGGGTCTTTTCTTTTTCAGAAAGTGTTCATGCAGAATGCATAAGACACTAAGACACTAAAAGATGCTAAATACAACATGGGTAAGAAAAATCCCATGTAGACTGCACTGAGACAGTTTAGGTCCAATGTCCTCCTATGTGGATATTTCATTGACAGATATGCACAATGCCCATTTTCACTAGAAGAATAACTTCTTACTGCTGAACTGTGTTTTAGATCACACACAGAAAATAATAGACTTATTTTAAGACTAGAAGAATGAATGCTTAAAACCATCTGCTCTAGTTTTGGCCATATCAAGTGTGTTTGTACATGTGGACCACTACAAGATTATTCGCAGTGATGTCCTCACTAGGGACAGTGACAGGAATTTCATTAATTTATTTAGAAAACACTCTCAGAGGCAACCTGAGCACACTATTACAATGAGGGTGGGTGGTTGTTGTTTGTATGTTTGAATTTTCATGATCATTTGATTGAAAACTTTGGTCTTCTTATTTTTGTTAAAAACAGACATCTTCATTCTTTAATTCTATTCCCTTATAATAAAAGTTAGTATTTAAAAAATTGTATCTTCTTAATTTATGGAAAATATTTTGTTTTGCTCTTGGCCTTTTTTTCTACTTAAATATTACAAGTTGAATAGTCAGAAGAAATACAGGGAATTCACCATACAGTTCCCAGGATCTAATGGTTAATTAAATTACTGTACATCTCTGAAAACAGGAGATAACATGCACTGCAAAAAATGTAACCTGATCAAAATAACCTGTTTAGTGCATTCTAGATTTTTTTTTTTTTAATTTAAACTTTTTAAAGTCATGAACACCTGCTGGCTGATATGTTGATCTCCCACAACTTTCAGCTCAGAAGAATAACATTAATTGGACTGGTTATTTTATGTAATGAATCTAAATCTTTTGTTCTCTTTTTAAGAAAAGGTGACCCATCTAAAAGTAATATTTACACAAAGAAAGTGGCCTAGAAACAATCATTTAATTACTTGATATTTCCTCCTGGAATTAACTTTGTAAAATTATTGAAAAAACTAACAAGTGACTTTGGACTGTAATGAAAGGTTACAGAAAGACTGTACTGCAAAAGTGGAAATAAACACTAGATACTAGATAAGAGTTAAAAAGAGTTAAAAAAAAAGAAAATACTGAAGGACATACCTGATTGGTGTACTTTAAAATGACTGTATCAGTCATACCACTAAATGTTAATTTTTCATTTCTGAAGCAAGTATGATAAAATAACCTGTGCCAGTCTAGATTTTATGAATCTGTGTTTGTGGTAATATTGCTTCTCATGTTTCAGCACCCTACCGCAACTTTATTACTATTATTGTACTATTAAAATTTGCATCCAAGAGACAGACTTGTGCTTTAATTTTCACCACTTTCTGCAAGAAAAATTTTATTACATCCATACTTAATTGATATTTTTCTTGCCCCAAAAGGTGCTCATGGGTTAATTTATTCAGATTACCATAAATTATAATCAAGAAGTAACTTTTTAGAGCAACAGGATAATGAAAAATACCATGAACAGCTATAATTTTACCAATGTATGTATTATACTTTTTGGAAATTCATCCATTTCTGTCCAATATAGTTCACTGACCTCCTCAGAATATGGTCCTAGGCTGCTTGTTTCACAAGTGAGCAGAAAGAGAACTACAAAAAAATTCTGCCATAGCAAAATATAGCTTGGTTAATTTGGTATCGTACTGATTTTTGTTATTAAATTTGGTGTTATATTCCAGAAGTGTTTTATTTTTCTATCAAAATCAAATTAGGTCCAGGAATATTTATTGTGCAATCCAAAAATAAATATAAATGCACTTAATAGGAATTTCAGACCCATGGAAGACAGTGTGAAGATCCTCACCCGATTCTCATGTGAACCTACAAATTGTACAAATTATTTGGCTTTCCAAATTTTAAATGATAGTTCTGTCTACAGACTATGAACAGATTATTCTTTACAGACATAGTTGTATCTTCTTCTGCATGCATACAGTAACTAAAGAGATACATTGCTAAAATATATATTTCACTGGAATTAAATAACTCTTTGGATGAGTAGTGACCATCTAGAAAAGAGATCTAGATAAAGCCAAGCTTGATGGAGGGTCGAGAGGAGGGGGGAGAAGAGAGAATTGTAAAGGATTTTGTTTTGGTTTCTTTTGGTTGTGACAGTGAAAACATAGGAAGCAAAGGAAAAAACCTGGTTCTGTCTTTGTAAACATCTTGCCTGAACACCACTTGCAAAAACAATCTCAAAGCAGCATTAGTATTGTCACCATTGTTGCTTCTAGATCACTCTATATCTTTGTTTCCATATTTGCTTAGAAAAAATGTCCTTTGGATAGAGATTTCTTGCTGTGACATATCTTTTTTATTTTAATATATAATTCTGCAAGCACTAACATTGCAGGGTAATTCAGAGATCAAATAGAGTTCATAAATACAGGACAGAATAGGAGAGAAGGTAGGAGATTGAAAGGTGCAAGAGTCTAATGTTTCCTGGAAGGATATCAGCTCCTTGAACATGTATCTAAAGTTTTCCTTCAAATACATCTTTTTTATTTTTGCTTACTTAAACCTATGTTTAAGGATTTGTGAGAATAAACCCTTATTACAAGTTAAATGGCTAGAAACAGAAGACTCTGTAAGGAAAAAAGGAAGGAAGGAAGGAAGGAAGGAAGGAAGGAAGGGACTAGTCTGCCTAATTTCAGAGTATGAAGCAGAGAATATTAATTCAAATTAATTTTGGATGAGAAAATGTGGAATTTTGTTTGTTTAGTTGTTTTAATTTGTTTTGGAGGAGGGGAGTTCCGGAGGAACAAAGTTAGCTTCTGGACTTGTCTCTTGATTAACTGTTCTTTAATTGATGGTATAAACATCCCATATGCAATACTGATGTCTCTTTCTGTATATTGGAAATTGAAATAAATGAATATTCCTTACTCTTAGAAGCCACTCTTGGTTTGTATCACCAGAATCTAGTTGCACACCTGCAGCCTAACTCTAGGAGTAGACTCTGTTAGAAAGCGTGTATATATTGTGCTTCATATCTATTGTAAAAGCAGCTGTTTCTAAGTGAAAAATGAGGATAAAACATGATAAAAAATGACAGCTAAACTACAGAAATATTATCTGCTTTGCTTTTCTTAAAGAAACTTTGAACTTAATCCACATTCAGTTACTGAGCTAAATCATCAGGTTTTAAAAATACATTGTGATGCACTAGGTGGAAAACGTTTCGTATCAAAAGCTTAATACATCAGGCTGCACAGCCTGGTTGCAGATGAATTACACCTGAAATATTTTAGTCAGCTGCTAGGATTTAGAAACAACATTTTAATAAATTGATGTATGACCCACTCTAGGCCCTGCTTTCCACAATGCATTAAAAAGCTGAATAAGAGCGCTAAATAGCTCTTTTTTTTCCTTTTTTTTTTTTTCCCTTTTTTTCCCCTTTTTTAAGCATACTATATATTGCTTTGGCTGGTCTGTCTTTAAATTCACCAACGAAGGGATAAAGCACACTAAATTTGCCCTTGCCATGAAAGCTAGTTTGTGGGGCATTGACTATTTCAGAGCAATATACTCTTACTAGATGTTATGCTGAGGTTATGAATTCTTCCCTTTGCAGCTAAAGTAATAAATACCCTCATCTGCCATTAGCTGAGAGTCTACATGCCAAGAAGATCAAGTTATGCAATACCTTTCATCAGATGTTGTTAAATAATAAAGCATATGGAATAACGCCTTGTACTGCACCTTACAGTTTTTCACATCCATGTGCAAGAAACTCTCAAAGGCTGCTTTAGAGGAACTGAGATATGAACAGAAGGCAAGTGGACAGAGGGAGAGAGCAGCACAGGAGTGAAAAGGGGAATGGTGTAAGCATTTCTGAGAAAAGAAGAGATAAGGTAGCTGGGGGAGCTGCAGGAAGGACTGGATTGGGGGTGGCTGGATCTCTGCAGATGAGGAGAAGCCCATCTTATATGCTTGAAGATCAGAAGGGCACAATGAAGTTTTGGAGGACTGAAACAAAAAAAAAATATACAAAGGATAAAAAGTGATCCTGATAACAGCATTTTGGAATAAACAGGAGTGAGGTCTTCCCAGTGGTGAGAGGCTAACTGTAGACCCCAGGACTGAGATTAATGAAGTAGAAGCAAAGTTCAGTTGCGAGGATGGAAAGATGTGAAGAACAGAGAGGTTTGATGGCATCCTGAGCAGATGAGGAAGAGGTAGGGTATGGGCTAGTAAAAGACCAGGAAGACATAGCAAGTCAGAGCATCTGGGAAGTTAAAAGAACAAGGAAGCGATGAAGATCAGAACTTTTCTCTAGATCTACACTAGTGATTCTGAATACACTTTTTGCCTTCGGAAAGAAGATACTTGTAAACTGTGATTCATCTCATGCTGATGTTGATCTAGTTGCCTACACATACTAAGTAGACATCTATTGCTATTTGAGACATGCTGGATGATCTGAGACATCCTTTTCAGACCAGCAATGATGGTACAGCAGGACAGTAGCACACAAACTCTTTTGAAGTGTCAGCTAGAGACCATGTGGCATACCACTGGTTACCTCACAAGGTGGAGGATGGATAGGCATAGGTCTAGATGCTTACTTTTGGTAAGAGAAGTTGTCCACATGTTGTCAGATGCTTAGAAACCTCAATTACACCCCAAAAGCCTGTTTTGTCCACTGTTAATAAAGGGTTCTCAGGGTAATAGCTCAGACTTTCACATTGTAGATATCATAGAATCATAGAATCATAGA
>NW_010130956.1:0-6012 GCF_000699245.1 Pterocles gutturalis | reverse complement strand
ATCACAAGTCCTTAGTGGACCGTGACAATCACCTAACTGAAGAACGAAAGAAAAAAATCCCAGCAACATACCAGAAAACAGAAGTGAAAATGAACTCCAAAAACACGCTCTGTTAGACTGTCTTTTACGCACTTATCGCCACGCTCCATAGCTGGGCCAGCCTCCCAGTTTGATTGGGACTACTGGCAATTGTTCATCTTGCTTTTTTACATACAAATCTTACAAAGGAATGAACTGGATACCTAGCTGTGCAGGATATGTAAGCAGACAACCCTCTCCTCAAGAGTAATTCCATCTTTTGCTACCACTCAGACGAGGAAGGGTGAGCCTGTAATTCTATATTTACAGCCCTCCTTCTGAAGCTAAAGGGCAGGAGAGGAGATGTGAGATCAATTTATAGCAGTGATGTTCTGCCAGCTCTGTGTCCTCGCAGAAAGATCACCAGAATAAGCAAATATTTTGTAAAAAATCCTAGCACATCACATTTCACTTTTTATTTTAAAGACACTAACACAACTGACTGGAAAGAACTGGGTACCAAGCAGAACTTGCAGGATAATGGTTCACAATACTTTAAAGATTCCTCTAAACTTACAAAAAATTTACAAAAATTTCAAATGCTGATGATTGCCTGTATAGTACAATCCCTGCTACTAAATTACGGGAATAGACAGGAAACTGTCTGCATGCCCCTTCAAAATATCTAAATGCTTTACAAAGCAAGATGTCTTGTCAACCCACCTGCACATATGGCAGCAATCAGGCCTTTTCTGCTTTCCTGGTCCTTCAAGATGTCTTTCACAGCAGGAGACTGTATGAAGAAACCGTATTACAAGTCATTGTTGGGAGTTGACTATTTGAAGCACAGCTGAAATATTTTCCACTGCAAATTCATAAACAAGTTTTATCAAGAAAGCCAGCTGAGAATTCCCCATCCTGCCTCAGAACAGAGGGCAATGAAAACACTAAGAAGGAAAAAAACTGAAAACAATAAACACTTGTTCCACAAGGAAAGAGCAAAATCAGAAGGAACTGCAAAAGAGTACTTGTGATATCATCTAAATCCTATTTGATCATCTAAATCCTATTTGATAGATTGACTTGTTTGTCCGCCTGCCTTCCACAAGGTATTTATACTACCACTACAACAGTTTTGCAGCAGAGACAGAATTCTTCAGCAGAGAGTCCTGTGGCTTCAGCCTGTTTTTATATTTCATGGAATTAAATCTTCATTTGCAACTGTTTAATCTTCATATGATCATGATCAGAGATCCTCCCACAATACAGAGCACCCTTCCATTTTCATTCTGCTTAACTAGGTACTCCAGGCCAAGAATCTACCCAGTTATCCCACCTATATATTCACAAGAAGGCTTAAGACAATTAACAGTTTACTGATTCATTCTGAAGAGAATGTTGAGATGCTGAACTGAATCTGCAGGATTACTAAGCAAGTGCAGACCACCCACAACTCATGAGGATGCCCATGAATCTCTAAGATAACAGGACTTTACCTCTGACAAGTTTTGAGCTCCAAGGTTACCCCCAGGCAGGACCACGACATCGTAAGGCCCCTAAACAAACGAAAGATATAATTGTTCTGTCAAACAGAGGCTGGTGCATACGTGACACTGTTTTAAGGCCACTACAGTTTTGCTGAGTGAGAATCAAAGGGATCCACCTCTTCTTCCACTGAACAACATTTTATGGTCTGAGAACCAGCTCCAATTATGGAACAAAATACTGTTTCCTATTCCAGGAAGAGCCTATTATCAATAATGTCTATCACAGAACTAACTTTTAAGTCTAGTGCACTTAAGAGCTCCAGCAAGCAAATGGCAGCTCTTGCATTGTAAGAACAAGTGGTTTTCCTCCAACCTTACTGTACAGGTCTAACTATAGCATTGTTTAGCTTCCCACCCTTCAGTTGTTCCAAATCACAGTATTCTGTTGGGCCAACTAACATGCAAAATAAAGTTCTATGTTTGACGTTCTGCAGAAAAAAATACCTGTGCAGAATTAATAAATCTGTTTGATCCTAGCGTGCTATGAAGCAGGACAACACTGAAGGAGAGCACTGTGGGATGTGCAGTTCTGTGATTCACTGCTGAATAGAGCTAACATAACGTGGAACACATTTCTAAACATAACGCTTAAGCTTTGCAAATTCACCTCTGAAACTGTGAGAAAGGCCATGTTGGCCATTAGATCAGATCAGAACGATGACCAACCTCTTTTCTGGCATCTTCGAGACTGGCATCAGGACAAATGAAGACATCTCGACTGCACTGCACTGGTTCTTTTCCTGTTAGGCCTGCAACAGTCACTTTGATCTAACAGAAGAATACACGTATTATTACAATTCAAGAATTTAGGGCATTCTTCTTATACGTTCGTTCTTAAGTAGTACATAGAATGAGTGAAGCACTAATGAAAGATATCAAGAACAGGCCAACATTTAAGCTTCCTCTTAACCATGATTAAGTACAAACACACAAGGTAAGCAGTGATATTCACCTAAACAAATACCTGTAACAGTACAACTTTTCAAATAGGACATTTAGACAATATCTGATCACAGAATCACAGATCATGGAACAGTTTGGGTTGGAAAGGACCTTAAGGCCCATCCATTCCACCCCTGCCATGGGCACGGACACCTCCCACTAGCCCAGGTTGCTCAAAGCCTCATCCAGCCTGGCCTTGAACACCTCCAGGGATGGGGCAACCTGGGCCAGTGCCCCTCCACCCTCACAGGAAAAAATTTATTCCTAATAGCTAATCTAAATCTGCCCTCTTTCATCTTAAAACCCTTACCCCTCTGTGTGTCCCTGCACCCCCTGATCAGGAGTGCCTCCCCATCTCTCCTGTAGCCCCCTTTCAGCACTGGAAGCTGCTCTAAGGTCTCCTTGAAGACTTCTCTTCTCCAGGCTGAACACCCCCAACTCTCTCAGCCTGTCCTTGCACGGGAGGTGCTCCATCCCTCTGACCATCTTCATGGCCTCTTCTGAACTCGCTCCAGCAGGTCCATGTCTTTCCTGTGCTGAGGACTCCAGAGCTGGATGGTGTACTCTGGATGGGGTTTCACGATCCCACAGGTTTTAAACAAAACAAAACAATACAACCCAGGAAAGTCAGACTAAGTAGATCAGATAATTAATTGAAGTCTCTCTGCAGCCTTGAGCCATTCTCAAATACATTTATGGCATTTTCAGTTTTCTTCCTTGACTTTTAGATGCCTGCTCATAATATCATAGATGTGCATGGCACAGCTCACATTCACTAAATAAGCAGACAAGCTTGTGCTTCTTATGGTAGCCCAAATCACGAGTACGCTAATGGAATGACAAAGGTGCTGGGAAAAGGTTATTTTTATTTTAGTCATTTCTATATATGAAGTTGGTGCATTTATTTAAAATCTTATTTTCGTACCTAATCAGATGATAACACTGTACCACTATGGCTGCAAAAGTAACAAACAGTATGAGGAATCCCATCAGACAGAATTCTAATTAATAACAGAATTTTAAAAGTAGGTCAAGAAAAGCTGCATAATGTAATAAGTTGTAATGTACTGAGCTGTCCAGACCCCTGAAAAGAAAGCACTTCCTGCTAACCCCCTGTTTTCTGACAGGGTAAAATTTACTTGAAACATCCACTCAAGTCTACTCTAGGCTCGTGTTTTGAAAGTTCATATTTTGCAGAAATGTCAGTTGTCATGAATGCTTATTTGGGGCATGGCACAAACATTTGCTAGCCAGTAAGAAGGCACAGGTGATTTTTCAGCTCACGCAACAGACTACACCTTGAACTCCTAGCAATGAATGTCAACTTGAGGCAGAGATTTTCCCAACCAAGCACTCACAAAAAGATTTTTTCATTGTCTGTACACTTACCCCAGCTCTTCTCATGACATCAGTGGGGATTACAGTTTCCATTTCCTCTGCCCCCTTTGCTAGAATCACCAATGCTCTTTTTGAAGCCATATCTTGAGGGGTGCTGTTAGGTGAGATGGTTGCGAAGGGAGAGACTGAGGTAGGTAAAAAGAGACAATGTGGTTAGAAGGCAAATCCCCGAGCACAAATCCTTCCTGGTAGTGAAGTTTAACAGTGAGCACTTCGCATTTCTGCATTACCTTTCATTTAAGCCACCTCAAAATGGTTCACTAGCTTCAACTAATATTCATAGCAATCCCATTTAACTAAAAAGCTTTTTACCAAGAATGCATTATGATATTATGAGATTAAGACATTGGTGCAGTGGGAGACACAGCAGATCAGCACCAGAAAATGAAGCAGCTTGGCCTAAGCAAGACTTTACATGACTTGAGCCTGCCAGAGAGAAGGGCTCAAGGTGGGTGGCAGAGTTGTTTCCGATTTACACACCCTCACTCATACCCAGACTACTGACTCCTACCCAGGTCAGCATTTATAAAAAGGGCTTGCATGAGCTTTGACCTCAAGTCTGGTATTTAGTTTCCACACAACATGCTTCATGAAGAGTTTCCCGTGACTTATAATGACTCGATCAGTGCCCCTGCAAAACCTGAGCAATAGATTTTCTGGGTATTTCACAGTTTTGTGGGGGAGAAACGTGTGTGCACATGTGCAATGGGGGAGCAGACGACAGAATCTAGCAAATGGAACAAACTAGGCTCAAGACTTTTTCTTTCAGCTCATAAATTCAAGCTGAGGTGAATGGCCAAATTTCCACTTGAAGCTTAGGTTAAGTACCTTCAGCTACATCCTGTAAAATACACACTAACTCATACTGGTCTGACAGAAGTCTGTGAAAGCATCTGTGGTGTGAGAAGGCACTTCATAGGTCGTCCACTCTATGAGACAGGGATTTTTTCCTAAGTAGAGACTTTTCATCCAGAAATGCACATAGCACCTGGGAGCTCTTCATAAAATGAAATCCACATTTAGTTGCTTACGTGAAAGAAAACCGTCCCCTCATCCTGCTCCAACTTCATCTATTTTCAGGTTCACTCTCTACTGCTAGCCTCAGAAAGATGCTATTTCTAGAATGCAGTAATATACAGTAGCAGCAGCATGTCCTGCAGCATGCAGTATCATCCCAAGCAGACTAATTCAGTGCGCCAAATCCTACTCCTAGGGCAGCTTTATGTACTGTCAAATGCAAGGCCAACTGCACAAGTACACTCAAAACACAGATATCAGCAGTGACTTCAGGATAATCTGGAGGTTCTTAATAATTTGTCTTGAAGGTATACACTGAGTCTGCAAAATTAATTTCCATATGAATTTGAATAACTAGCAATGGACTACCTGAATAGCCACAATGCAGAAATACTGCATTTCCTTCTTATTGTTGAAAAAATACTCTTGATCATAGTTTGTATCCCTCTCTTTTGTTAGTTCTTTAGATGCAAATAGGCATCAGATCCTGAAAGCTTTTCTCTTTCCCCTAATCTAGCAAAATGCATTCTCTCCCTACTGTTCTCAGACATTTCTCATAACACACTAACAAATTTTTGAGAATTAGTACTGCTCGTTATGTGGGTGCACACGGAAATAGCTGTCACGGTGTAAATGCTACCAGGGCAAGGCCGTTTTCCGAGAAGGCAGAACCGTTTTTTGACACACCAGCCGCTTCACTTAACAAGTGATCTGCACACAGCAGGCACAAGTCTTCCACTCGCTTCCCAGGGCCGGCAGCTGCGCAGACCGCCGTCAGCCTTTAAGCCGCACGTATCGCCCCCGCGGGGACGGGCACGTTTCTCGAGAGGGTGACTTCTGCCCGATGGCGGGATCACAGACTGTAAGCAAGCTGCTCCAAAAGAAATCACCCCCGCCAACGCCCCGGCCGAACGGGCCGCTGCCAGAAGCCATGAGGGCAGTGGGCTCGGCCGGTCCGGACCAAAGGCCGCGTCCCTACGTGTTGGTGCGTTTATTTTAGGACACGGCGCCACCGGACGCAGCCACGATTTCAAGAACACGAACAGCAGCCCGGGGCGGGGCTGCACAGCCCGCGATCGCACGGCTCGCA
>NW_010130955.1:28302-41071 GCF_000699245.1 Pterocles gutturalis | reverse complement strand
AGTTGGGTGCGCAGGGCAGGTTCCGTGGGGCTTCTTCAGCCAGATTGGTGCGTGTGAGCTGAAGAAATGTCAGCGTTACTGAAACTTAATGGCATTCTGCATATCCAGTTGGAATAATTTATTTGTAGGCAAATGAAAATCAAGCCAGAACTACTCCTGCAACGTTTTTGCCTTCTGCAGACAAAAGAAGGGATATCGCCTTTTGGTTTTATTTTTGATTTATACACGTAGCTATAAGGCTTTCTTGACTTAGCATTGCATAGTTCGTTCAATGATAATTTCATCAGTCTCTTTTTACTGGAATAAAGGGAAGCTGGGGACAAAAAGACAATTTTTAATCTTAAGAAGAAAATGGAAGAGAAAATAAATATCAGACATTAATTTAATTAAGAAATAGAATAAGTAAGTCAGGCGAAGTAAGGATTGAAGATCTTATTCAGTACTGAAAAAAAAAAATACCAGACTGGGACTAGTTTCAATTAAAAGTATTTCTAATATGCTATCATGCCGTTTAATGCAATGCGTTCCCAAGTATTCTGTACAATATGTGATGCAAATATTTTTTTAAAAAGGGAAAGCTAAACAAAGTGAGGCATATTCTTTTTTAATATTGCTTTTATAAAAAAATAACACACATTTTGCCAAACTCTGGCATCTAGGAGTTTTGTCTGAGCAGCAGCTGTAGCATTTAGCTCTGTGACTTTGACCTCGTAGCTTAGTTGGAACTTGCTTTCCCAAGCTGAAAGGCATGGGGTTTGGTGGCAGTAAAAGGTAAAAAAAAGGTCTAAGGCATTCTGCAGTTTTCCATTGTTGCTCTTTTATTTCAAAGGCTGTAGCAGTACCTAAGTTGCATAGTACTGCAGCTCAAAAAATGGAGAATACTTTCGCTGTCTTTCTCTCCTGAATCATTTCCAAAGTACTTAAGGATTTATTGGTCCAGATACCAAATTATAGTTGAGCTACTGTGTAGCAGGTAGTGCTGATTAGATGATTGATTCATTTCTAACTGATTTCTAATTCAAAAGTCCATTTACGTTATAAATCCTTGATATTAAAATGCAGCTTAGGTTGAAATCTGATTGAAGCCTCTTCACAGACAAACTCATATCAACCCAGTCTAGCTGAAAATGGCATAATATACCTCTTTTTGGTTGAATTTGTTAACTCTTTAATTTCTCTGTGATGAAGTCTCTGGCCATACTTCAGTACTTTAAAGTGATGAAACGTTTATTCATAGTACATTTGCGCACAACCCCAGTAATAATAGAAGACAGTCTACTAGCCAGAGCACAGGATAAGTGTTAATCTGTACCTCTAACCATTGTCTGATGGTTTTGACTATTTTAATGGCCATTTTCCTTTGGCGCTGCCCTAGTTTTGTTCACTTTTCTGTGAGTAAGGTGGAATGCGATGCACCGTTAAGAAGTTCAAAATGTGGGCTGACAAAAGGTACAAGTTTCCCAGTGTCACTGTGCAGCTCTGCGTGAGGCTGGTGCTCGCGATGCTTGGAAGAAGAGCCTCTCTGCCAACTGTACCGCATTCTTGCTGCCCTGCCTTTTTCCCAGGGCTCAGAAGGAAAGAGCATCCCAGTTCTTCTTCACTCTTGGGAACACACACATTGTTTCAATAATCCAGGCAATAAATGCTTATTAGTAATGCTTAAGGACCCTACCAGTCAGAGTAATTGTCATAATTTACCTCTTCCTTGTTAAAAACATTCCTTGCTGATTTAAAATTTTTTGAAGCGATAGTTTCTTTTCCCCTTCCTCTGGAAAGCGTTCCTCCTTGGTGCGTTAGCAATAAGTATATGGGTTTGGTGTAGCACTGAAGCATGTTTCGCCCCTTGCATAGGGAACTGGAGCGAAAGATAAACACATATAAGGATTTTCCCACACATAAAAATTAATCTAAAAACTGATATCTTTCCTTTGCCTTCCCTCTCCGCTCCCCTCCTGCTTCTCCAGCATCACCAAAAAACACTCACAGAGGGAGAACAAAGGAAATCGCTAACTATAAAGGCGTCATTAAGTATGAACAGCAAAAGCAAGATAGTGTGTGTGATATGACAACATATTTTATTGCACAAAAGTAGAGATAATTAAATAATTCAGTGGTATTCTCTGCTAATTAGCACAAAGATCTTTCAGAAGCCATCAAGAAAATGGATCTCATCAAATTTAATAATATGCTACATTTCCCAAAGATCTTATGTTTTCCAGTGTTGCTACTGCTTCACCACCTGATACAATAACACAAAAGGTTACAAATAGTTGCACGTTTAATTGGGCTGTTTCTCCAGATAATATTTTCTGCATAAGGTGATTAGGTATTTAGAGGAAGTGAATATGTACAGCTGGAATTTTCAATTTTAGTCAATAATAGAGAAAAAGATCATAGCTTCAGAAAAGCCAGATCTATTATAAGTGATCTATTAAAAAGATTAAATTATCAGCTAGGAACCATTCTTGGGTGATGGGGATGACTCATTTTGATTTGGTGAATGAATGCTGGAGTCTGAGATCTTTTTATGGAGCTAATTGAGGACCTAGAAATGTGTGGCAGAGTCTAGGAGAGGTCTGGTTTAATGTGGGCTCTAATTTCAAGGCCAGAGCCTTGTCTTATTTGCCACTGGTGCAAACTGGGAAGAACTCCATTCTCATCAGTGGAGTTGTTTTAGGTCTTCAGTAGGGTGACTATAACTATCGTGCCATGCAGACACTTTTTCCTCTAGATGCATGAGTTTTTTAGCTGGAATCAGTGACTGTATATGTTCGTGAGCACAATCCAGGTTGGCAATCTACAGATCCTGTACAGAGGAGCAGGCTGCATGGACAAGTACCTGCAGGGTATTGATAGTGCTACTGGAAAACTCTGTTAGGCATGTTCTCACTAATTAGGTGCATCAAATATTACTCAGGCTATCTCGCTGTATTATTCAGAATATCTCATTATACTCCCTTGATCTAAATGTATCCACAAGTTCATGTCATGCATTTACAAACTATAATTTACTGCCTCTGTATTTGATGTATTCAAGGTTACTTTTTCCTCTGCCAAACAAAGGAATGTCTGAAAATTTGACTTTGCCAGTCAGTTAAACATCTTCTGTTTTAAGTAAAATGTCAGCATGCAGCTCACCCTTTAAATAAGGGAAGGGGATGTACATCAGTCTTTTAGATGAGGTACTAGTTGTTGCTTTTGCTCTGGGCCCAACCTGAACTCTACTCCTGTGTTACAGTTCTGGTGCACACTGACTGCATGGACTACCCAGCCAAGTAATGCTGAGGGGTAAGATGCTATGGTTTGTAACTGTTTGCTATGCATGTAAGGTAGAACTTAGAAATTGCACAGTGCCTAATATACTAGTGTCCCTCATGCTCGAAAGAGATGGACACTGGTTTATACAAGGTAGACAGAGAGAATATGAGGGAAAAGGCACCTAAAAGTGATTTGTCCAAGGAAGCACAGTACATCATTAGCAAAGCAATAATTCATGTCTCCTGGTTTACAGGGCTGCTGTACTTAATAATATACATTCTTCCTCTGTGGAACTTTCCAGGTGGTGAATCAGGTTACTGATATGCCAGGGGACCCTCTCATGTACCCCCAGATGTAATCATGAAAGCATATGTTACTTTTGTGAGCAAGTCATGCTTTTTTTCTTTTTTGTTTTTGTGTCATGCACCCAATGCTCTAGCAACTGTGTTTGATACACGAGGGCATTGCTACCAATTAAAAAAAAAAATGTATTTTTCAAGATGAAAGATGTCTCATATTTACATGGTAGTCAAAGTGACTGTGGAAGGCTGAGATGACTGCAATTGTTTTTATTTAACAGCTCTTCCCACACTGTAGGCAATGAATCTCTAATCTCCTGGACTGAAATGTCTGACACTTAGAGAATCATTTATTTGCTGGCCCTTATATCACTGACTGACTGTGTCATGCTCACAGAGCTCCACCTACAGCAGTGTCTTAACAGGGGCTGATGGTATGCTGGATATAAATTGTATGTTTAAGGAGCAGGGTGGGGGGCATAAAAGGGTGAACACAGGCTTTGCTGTGCAGTATGCGCTTCTCATGCTATCCTTAAAGTAAGGAGTAGTCTCCAGCAGCAGCTGTTGAAGGATGGCTTGGGCTTCTGAGGAGCAAGAAGTAGATTAGCTCTGGCAGAATTGGTTTCTTGCTGCTGACTCTCAGACCATGACTACTTATGTCAAACAGCCAACACGCTGTCTGAAACTTGGTGCTATTTGCTGTCGTATACCTTTGGAAGATGGGCCAGAAGGGGTGTCCTTTGGTGTCCTGTATGGCAAAGAGGAGGAGAAGCTGAGTCAGCTCCTGAGAGAAGGCTCCAGACAGCTCCCTCTGGCTACTACAAGAAACTGAACCTGTGGCTTCTGTTCCCTGGAAGCTGTGTCTGATGATCACAGGCCATGATACACTTCTCACTTGACTGCCCTGCTGGTAACTCCACTTTTGAGATGAATTATGCAAGAAATGCTGTAAAGTATCAGACATTCAGGAGCTGAGGACTGGGAAGAGTCCTCTCTCAGTATATGAACTAATTTCTGGATAAAGTCTGAGACTCACCTGGATTCCAGCTTCTCCGGAAAGGACAAAAACTGGAAAGGATCAAAAAATAATTGGTGGACTTTGGTTTTCTTGTGCATGTGTGCTTGTATCATGTCTGAACTTGCAAAGAATACACTTGGTTACTCACAAGGAATCCAGTAAATGGTGAATCTGTGAATCAGCTACTCAAAGTGTGTTTGTCTCATTTGATCACCCCTTTGTCCCCTTTCCCCCAGGGTATCCCCTTGCTTTTAGAGCACCTGGTTCCCCTTGAGGAGAGGATGGAGTGGTTGGGGCTGGGTTCTCCTGGGGTGGGGAATGGGGGGAGAATGCCATGGGAAAAATAACCATCTTGGGAAGAGGGTTGGTGGGCTCATGGAGCACTGCACACACAGATTCATCAAAATTTCCCCCCAAACCTTTTGTTTAGTTGTGTTTTCACTTCACAAGTATCTGTCAGGGTAAGATGATTTAAAAGATGTGTTACATCTCACTGTTGAGGGCCAAAATACACTAAAACCTCATGAAATCTGTGTTTCTCTCTCCTGTGTTTCATAGGTAATTCAGAAATAACAGTACAGCTGGGCACAGTTCCTGTTCTCCTTCATCCCCCTTTGATCGTTTTCATGTGACCTGACATCCCCTGTGTAGTTTGGGGGTATGATGTGGATTTTGAAAGATGCTGAAACATAATTGGAGGAGGAGGGAGGGCCTGGTTTTGAATTAGTGGTATTCTGCTTGCTGTCTTTACGTCAGCGTTCAGTTCCTTTTGGAATATATGAAAAGAAGAGCTAAAAATAGTAATCAAAACCCAGTAAAAACATGACATTTTGGTACAATTGCCAAAAGTATTCAATAAGAATCTAATCTCCCACATTCCTCAGGCAGCCAAATGCTGCTTTTTCTTACAATCGTGGCATACAATCCAGCATTGCAAAGGCAAATAACATTGCTTCAGTGTTTTCCTCTCTCCCTGTTTTAGGAAGAACTCCCCCAAATTCCAGCCCCCCAAAGCAGAAGCCTCCGTCTGTTGTGCTTGCGTGGAGGACTCTGTATCTGTGTGTGCCTAGTTGGTGCGAATTCACGGGGAGCTGGAGGTAGTCAAAAGGAGACCCCAGTGGCAGAACCAAAGCTTAAATTAATATTTCTCATGAGGAATCTCTCCAAGTCCAAGCATGAAGCTGCAGCGGGACAGTGGGGGAGGTGTATTTCCACATTTATCTTTACAGTTGAGATATAAAACCCAAGGTCTCCTCTGTTGTTCAGGGACAGATGTCCAGGGAGAAGTTATGTTGCTTTGGTACATGCTGTGTGAAACCTTTCCTTCTTTTCTTTTCTTATATTCCCCCCCCCCCCCCCTTTTTTTTTTTTTAATTCCTATTGAGGTTTCAATCCCCAGAAAGAGACAACACTGTTGTTGGAACTATCTCCTCACCTCAGAAATAAAAAAATAAAATATTCTGGGATGTGTTTGATCCTTTCCAGGTTGGAATGTATCTGTCTGTTGGAAAACAACACAGGGCTTAATGTTATAAAACATATGGAGCAGTATATGAGTGTGTTTTCTTCACATATGATGGTACCTCATTATTTAGTAATGCATCGCTTCTGCAGCAAGTTCCATCTGTGGATCTCAAGGCGGAGAGCTGAATTAACTCTCACAGGTCCCTGTGTGAGGTGGGTATGGAAATGTTCCTGTTCCTTATTCACAGGAGGGGAAACCACAGGCAGAGAATCAAGTCCCTTATTTTCAAGATGTGTAACCTCTGGGTCCTCTGTTCCACACTTTCATTTTCCTGATAACATAGAGTAAAACAACCATCCAAAAACTGTATCAAGCACAGGAGAATCAAATATAAGCTGGTTGGTTTGGGTTTTTTTGGTTTTTTTGTTTTTTTCCCCCCGGGTCAGGGAAGGGGAGACTGTCTATCAATACAGAGGGTTTGCTTATCAGAAGGCTGGGGATCTGCACAGAGCTTGTGGGGTGGGGAGGTGCTTAGCACCTCTGAAAATCAGCCTAGCCTAAAAGCACTGATTAGAAAGTTTGGCTTCAGCATTTTACCTGAGATGGCAGAGCTGATAATTGGATTTCAGTTTTCTGAGAGCCAGTCCATTACTACAGCTATAAATCACAGAGCCTGCGATCACTTGCCTAATGCACCCTCAGTTTTAAGTTGTTTCCTTTACAGCCTCTTCCATCTGGGCCTATGAAGACGCCTCAGATATAGGTAATACCGCCGTGGAGGGATAAAGCTGTGCCTCCAGTAATGCTCAGTGCAGCGCAGGGTGACTTGTTGACTGCCACCCAGCATTATCTCTCTCCATAAAGCCGTTTCAGATGGTCGGAGTGTGCTACACCGGGCAGCTTGAATAGCTTTTACACCTGCAAGGATTTCACATCCTAGTCAGGGAAGCTACTTTCTTACAGTTGTTGGGTCAGGTTAGGCTAATTTCCACACAAAGTCCCTAATCATCTGCACTGTTTGCTTGCTCTTTAGCTTGAGACTTGCTCTCTGCACTGAGAAGTCCAGACACAGGATGGGGACCCGCAGCCTCCGAGACTGCCTCTGCAGGCTCCAGCTCCACCGCCTTCAGCATCTGAACCCAAGCTGGGGTTTAAGCTCGTGAGGCCCTGTGAACTGAACAGAGTGCCAGGTTCAGATTTGCAGTGCCCGTTAGCTCCCGTTATATGGGTAGTATCTGAGGTTATGACTCTACCAAAAAAAAAATGTTCCTGAGTTAACTCACATTGGATCATTAGCCTGAATAAGACAAGTCAGATGGAAAAGGTGCACATACAAATCTTTGCTAGATCAAGACCTTAACTTCTTCAGATGCTAAGTTTGTTTTGACCTCAAGACTACAAGCTGCTATCTGTGTACATGGGAAGTCCTGGTTTTTCTTTTATTTTGGGTATTTTTTGGTTGGTTGGTTGGGTCTTTTTTAATAGATAATGATAAACCCCTTGCTGACTCTACACACATTCTCTTCTATCACCAAATTTTGCCTTGCAGGGTAGATCGATAGCCAGACCTCTTTTTAGACAAATATAATAACAAGGAGGTAAATCTGGGAGAAGCATGCAGGATGAGGGAACACCCTAGCTAGGTGGTAGCTGAAAAATAAAGCGTGGGTTTTGCCGTGTGAAGCATTCACTGAGATGGGATGCTAGGATCCTGTGTACTTCATTAGCTCCAGTTCTGCTGGAGAGTTCCACTAGTGTAATCTTACCATGCGGTCCAAAACAGCCTGCCCCAGAGAGCTTTGGAAGCTGTGGTTGGGGGACTAAGTGGGAGGGGTGTTCCACTAGGGGACATAGTTTCTGATTGTGGTAGCAGCCTGCCCTTGCTTTTTACATCACCTGGGCAGGAATATCTTTTCATGTGGACTTCAGCTTTTCCCTGCTTGCTGCTAAAACAGAAGACAAAGGTAATAGGCTTTCTTTTTCCTCTTGACTATCTCTGGGCAATTAATTCTTGACATCTTCAGCATTGTTGGTGCATCTATGTTTCTTCTATAAAGCCAAACATTTTTATTGATAGAGGAGATGCAAAAGTAGAGATGTTTAGAAGAATGACTATTTAAACATGATTTTTTAAAAAATGAGTTTATTTCTGAGTTTTGGCTTTTTTTGTGTACCTGCAGAGCCTTGCCTCTTTCTGAAGAGCTAGACTAAGGCTCATGCAATAGGACAAATTCTTTCTAAAGCCAACTCTAATATTATTGTCAGAAATGCACCAGGAGTAATTTCAACCCCGAGACAGTAAGATCAGATGTCGAAACATTGAGCTCTAAAACACAAGAGCTCATCAGCAGATCTTGTTCCTGCTGCCATTCTCCTAGACATTTTTTATCCATATCAAGAGGAGGTTTAGAACTAGATTCAATCTATTCCCCAGAAGCTGCTGGTGCTTTCATGTAAAATGAGGAGTTTGTTGTCCAGACAGGAACAAATATTTTGGAACCATCACAAGACTTTCTCTGGTTGGTGTACCAAAGAGATGGACTAATTTGATAGAGGAGTGCCATCATAGTTATTACTATCTCTCCAAACACACACAACAAATTCCTTTCCTCCTTTCACACACCCACAGCCCCTGTCCCATGCTTAGGAACACAAAATATGGAGAATTGGGCCTCACCTCACCATCTGGTGTTCCTAAAGAGATCCACCTGAGCAAACCAAAGCAATTAGAACCAGCCTTTCGTCTACTAATGGTCTAAGGGGATCCCTTTGTGTTGATTTTAGCACTTTCTCTTCTTGGCTGAATTAAAGAATCCACTGCAGTAATGCCCAACCTTTTATTGTTGTGCCATGTTATTCCAGAATTATTCCAGTGTCAAGGTTATTTTTGTTTTGGCATATAGCCTGTTTTAAAATATTTGTAAAACAAAATAAAGGAACATAGTTTTTCCACTTCCTGTCTGTCTGTCTAGAGCTGTGGGTCGAAACATTTTCCAGCTTTGAGAATCTAGCTGGTAATTTATGAGTATGGGATGGTGTGAACCAAGAACTTGGCACCCATAGACTTGCATGTGTTCTAGGCAAGTTCTAGTCCCAATGATCATTACTGACCTATCCCTAGAAAAATGCAGCAAAACCAGAACCCATGTCCTGAGTCTCCTTAAAGTGGAGGCAAAACTTGGACTTGGACTTGATTTATCCTGCTACTCAGTCTTTCTTTCCTTCAGAAGGAGATCCAGCAAAGTATGTTGAGAGCTTGGTCCCACCTTTGGTGAACAAAATCCTGTCACATCCAGATCTACACCAAGCACTTAAAAAGAATAAAGCGCAGAGGTAACGTTAAGCAGTACTATGTGATAAGGGAAATTCCCTGCCCCTTCAGTCACAACAGATCAGTCCGTCTAATATTGCACAGACTGACACTTCTTTTCTAAAAATAGGTGTCTGAACATTCAGTCAATGGAGTAATCCAATTGCCTGAACATTCTTGGGTGCTTTATCATTTAAATTGTAATAAATCGCAGTATGCCACAAGTTGTATTGAGCTGCATCAAGTTACGTTCCCACCAATAACATGCGGTAACCAGATGAAATCAGTGTGACATGATGTAGTTGAACTGAAAATTCAATGCATGCACTGTTTTGTCTTTAAAAGTTGGCTTGAATAGCTCTCTTAAAAATTAGGGGGATTTTCTGAAAATCACTGCCCATGCCACATTTTGACTCACTATTTCTCCCCTTTGTTTACTTCATATAGTGAGGACATGGGGCCTGCGCTTAAGTCCACTGAACTCTATTGAAAGTTTACTATTGAGTCCAGACTTTGGACCTGGCTGATCAGGAATTTTGCAGTAGAAATATAGAAGAATCACCGTCTTACATTTTTTTAGGACAGCTGGACTAACATGTTAATGCTCCCATGGATTCTTCAGGAATATGCTTCCACAAACTAATACCTACCATTGTTTGGAAAAATTTCCTTATATTTAGTTTCCCCCACCTCCTTTCTTAAGTAAAAGTAACAGGATAAAATAATTTTAACCTTCCTAAGCAGTCCCTTGTTTCTGAGAGTAATGTTCCCTTGGACCACCTTAATGAATTCCCTCCTCTCCTTGGTTTTATACATGTTTCAGATATTTATAAAAGATGGATGAACATGAAAGGATTATTCATAACATTGTTGTTTCTGAAACAGTGGACGAAAGCTAAACATAATCTGGTTCAGTCCCCAGCTGATGTAAATCATTCTAGCTCTCCTGAAGTTGCTGATGAAATCTTTTTGTGCACCCAGTCAGAGGTTGCTTTCTGCAGGAGGAGGGGAGAGCATTGAATAAAACTGACGGCAACAGACTCGTGTCACCTGTGATGATGTCTGTGGATGCCCAGTGTGCTGGAAATTCATCACAGAGGCTGGCTCTGCAGCTGGAGGTGGAGGTGTGATGGGATTATGGCTGGGGCTACCAGAGCCAATGTCACTGCTAACAGGTAATAGGGGATTGGGAATGCAAAGGCACGGAAATGAGACTGCCCTGGTTACTTGGATGAGTATGCAGAGCCCTGACTGAGCTCGACCATGGTGAAGTGCATACTACGTGTTTTGGCTGAGATATTCCTAAGGTTAGCTACTTCAGCCCTAGCTCCCTGTCCCCCTCTCAATTGCTGTGGCACTTCAGCACCTGACTAGTTCTGCCAAATTTATTGCTGCAGAGTTATGATGACAAAACTGAAACCCTCATGGGGGTGAGGCTGGTACACACTTGCTGTGGAGAGAGCTGAAGTGTAAGAAAAGGGAATATTACATCTGACTCATTTTCCCCAAAGTAAGAGATCAAGAGAGGTAGTGACTTGATAAGAAAGATGAGAATGAAATGGGAAATGAGAGGAGAAAAGTGTGGGAAAGGGGGAAAATAAACCAGTAAGGGATATGTCTGCCATTATAAACTCTGACCCAACTGTAAAAGGGAAGGTGCTGGACAGCATTAGCCCATTGTGTGCAGCTCACTTGCACAGTGTGAGGTCACTGATGAGGTACTTGAAGTGCCCTATCATGAAGTGTCCACGGGGACAGAAGAAGTCACCATAGTGCAGCTACAATGGGGGGCAGAATTTACCTTCCTCACCTCCAGCTGACCAACCCTGGCAGCACTGATGCAGGGTGCAGCCGTGCCTTCCCTCACCGTGCTCAAAATGCTCCACTGCACATCGAGCTGTCTTTTTTAGACAGGACTTTTAAACCCAGATTAAGAAGTGCTAGTGCATGCAATTGGGCTGGCACTTATAGTGGGAGATACCTCCCCTGTTCCCCAACACAGAAAGCTGCAATGAGCAGCACCTCCTGGAAACAGCCTTGGATGTTTCGATGAGATGGATCTAATGGCTGTGTCGCAGTTTGTAGGGTAAAGACAATAATTATTAAACCCCCCATTTAATGGGCACAGGAAAAATGAATTATTTACCCCAAATTTCACCTTAAGTTATTCACAGAGTGAGGGAAATGGCTAAGGTAATAACATGGCTATATTGACAGCAGTGAAAAAGCTGCCAGGATTTCATCAGGTAGCTGTAGGCTCTAACAGTCGGGTAGTGAGGGTGCAGAGTTACCGCAATAAAGGGAACATGTAACTTAGACTGGTGCACCTCGTTCTCCTGCACCAGATGAGAATGTATAAATATCACCTTGTTGCGGCAGTGATTTCCAATACCTCTCACATCCTGTGAAGTCCCAGCCAGTTGTAATGTAGTGAAGCGGCAGAGACAAAATCTTTAACAAATGGGGCCAGGAAGGAAACCGCTTTAATTCTTTGGCCAGAAGACTCTCTGATGAGCAGCGGTTTACATGACTACAAACAGGCAAAAACCCTCTGGGCTTTTTTTAAAGTCTTGTGGTCTTCATATTTATAGGAGAAAAATGCCAAGAAATATCAAAGCTGTATCTTGTCTTAGTTTGCTAACACAATTCCCCAGCCTGCAAAGTTGATTCTTTCTATTGGAAGCGAAGAAACCCCTCTTTTCCTGGCTGGTTTCAGCGAGGACTGTCTACGCTTGGCACAGAGGCCCCCCAACAGCTTTCAGCAAGGTCTTCAGCCTCTGGCCTTGGAGCTGAAAGTTACCATGGCCTTTTCATGCTTCAAGTTTAGTTTTCATGCTTTCGTATGGTTTTCCTACCAACTTTGATCTTCACTCTTGGGAGTCTCATTTACACTCAGCTGCATCCACATCTCTGGCCTTAATCTTTCATATCGGAGTGGCCTACTTACCAAAATGTGACAGCTATCTTAACCCCCCGCCCACTCGCCAGGGTAGATGGAGGAGACTCTCCCACTGTTTTGAAAACAGATAAGTGAGTTGACTAGGCTGTTTCCTGTCGCACTCCAAATATTTGCTCTCCTTTGTCACTGCAGCTTGAGCCCCTCAATTCTCTATCAATATAGACCCCCCTCTCCGTAGCATCTGAGAGTTATTTTTTCAGAGTCGCGTGTTTCCATGAACAACTGATTCATTTTTGCTCACCGCTTTGCTGGACACTGCTTTATTCTTGGAGGGCCACTTTTATCACATTTGAAGACCAACAATTACTATGTTCTTAACATGCATATGTAGTACCAGCTGTCTCAGCACCAGTCAGCAATGTCATCACATTGGGATCTTGTGTGTGGGCAATAAACTTGCCCTTCTGCCAAGCAGAGCCTTGGGTGCAAGACAGTGTCTTCTCTCAGGTCCATGCTTCAG
>NW_010130955.1:23503-28271 GCF_000699245.1 Pterocles gutturalis | reverse complement strand
GAAGCAATCTCTCTGTCGGGAAAACAGCGCGGGTGGTTAGAGGTTTATGAGTAATGACTTTTTATTGGGGGGAAAAAAAAAATCTGAGAGAACTGGGTTTTTTCATTCAAGAGAAGAGAAGGCTGAAAGTGAAACTTGAAAATTGCCTTCAAATACATAAAAGACAAGAAGCAGAGAAAGGAGTACATTGTTCTCCACGTCCACTGGAGATGAGGCCCACAAGACAGTTCTCTCTGCCTGTGATTTTTCTCAAAGAAAAAAAGATACTGTGCCAATACAGTCTGACAGAGAGTGGAGTGCAGGGCGTAATACATTTTGCCTGCACTGTGCCAATACAGTCTGACAGAGAGTGGACTGCAGGGTGTAATACATTTCGCCTGCGTTTGTTGGTCCGCTGTGGATTGGTGACAGGTTTTTTTTTTTCTTCCCTACCTTCCTCCTTGGCAGTCCATTGAAAAGTGGCTCAGATTTTGTTATTGCCTCTGATGGTTAGCAAATGACCGTATCTACGAGTTAACTCTCGTTTATGATCTTCTCATAATGATAAAGTGGTTCTTTAAAGAGCCCTGTTGCTTGCCAAAAACCTATTATTGCTGAAGTCTAAAGCCATTTCCAAAATAATGTATTGGCCAATTGCACTGTGAGTAAGAAGTACTAGGAAGACTCTCATTTAATACCAGCATTTAAATATATTTTAATGTACCCTAACTGGAGCATGCAGATGCCATGTATGTCAGCATAGCCTTGTGTCTCTCCAAAAGAACAGCTTTCCCCAGTCGTCTTTTGGAAATGCTGCGTTTGTCCCTGGGATAGTTTTCAGGCAGGACTTTTGGAGAAGCTTGCTGAGGGCCTGCCTAGCCACGGGATGCACCTGAGACGGCTCTCCACAAACTGCAAGCAGCAGAGAAGAACTTACCTACACTGGCAGGTGCAAAGACCAAAGCTTCTCTTGCCTGTGTCCAGAGCTGGCCGAACTGAGCTGACTGGGGTCTGGAAGCCGTGCAGCCATGTCAATGTATGAGGATATGTTAACTAGGGCTGGAGGTGGTTCATGTCCACAGCAAAGGACTGCAGAATCATCAAGCTCCATAGAAATTAAGGGAAGCTATGCATCTTGCCACAAGCAGGTAGCTCTTCCAGAGGTTTTCCATGAGGTAAAACCATGCACAGTGGTTTTGGGTCCAGATATGACATTCAGTAAGTATATAAAGATGTGTTCTTTGTGTTATTTCAGGGTATTTATAAATCATTCTTTCTCCTTTGGACACAAGATCATTCACAAAGGGGAAAGCCTTGCTAACTGAGTTATTTCCTTTTTTGAGCCTCTTACACTAAGAATTAGTTGGATTTTTTTTTTAATGGGCTCTTTTTTTTTTTTTTTTTTTTTTTTTTTTTTATCATGTGAGTTCTGTGATTCACAAGGGCTGTAGGTAGTATTATTTGTTTCGGTGTCTGGAATCCCAACGTCAAACTTGTCTTTGTCAGGAGATTGATACAACGTTGGTTTTGGCTAGAAGCAGGGGAGGAGAAAGGACATCACTTAACAGATACTTAAAATGTGGTCAGGCTCTGAAAAGTGACTCTTAAAAATGACATTGTGGTTTTCCATATTTATTTTCTCTCAACAACTTCCAGAAACAATCTGCTGAGTTCAGAAATCTAAAGGTGATTTGTTGAGCTGTCACCTCTCTGCACTCAATGGAGGGTTTTGAAAACCCCACCCTCTTCCATGTCCCTCTTCCATCATCACTGCTAATAAGGATTCCACAACTGGAAACTAGCTGACATGTTGCTGATGGATGCATGAGGCCGAGTAAACTCCAGCTTGCTCTTCCACAGCTCCCTTGGCTTATCAGGGATAAGAAGAGACATAATTCAGCTTCGGCTTGAGTTGACACAGAGGTGCAGAGAAGGGAAATTATAAAGCAGCAGTGGGATGGTCTAGTGGTTAAGACATGGCTCTGAAACTACAGAGGCCTTAATTCAATTCCTGTCTTTAAAATAACACGTAGTCATGGTGGCTATACTCTATAGTGCCTTGCCCAGCTGTGGGCTTAGGCAGAGCTAGCAAAAGCAGTATAGAATTAGTCAATATGATTAATATGTAGCTATTTTCTTTTAACATGATTGCTTTTCCATTTGGCCAAAGCAGACATAAGGAGTGCCCAACGCTTAAAGGAGCATTTCCCAAAGTTTGGTTTTCATGGTTCTGCCATTCAGCTGTGGGGTCTCTCGTATGGCAAAAGACACCTAAGCTACTTGATGGTACGTGATGGGGAGAAATAGAATTGACATGTAGCAGCTGGAGAAGTGCTGTATTTTACTGTGCTCTCCAAATCTCCTGATTTTGGGAATTAGTGAATCAGACAAAGCAGAAATTATTTTCTTCCTTTCTCACAACACAAAAACAGGAGAATGCAGAAAGAATGGAAAACCCAGGAAATTTAAAAGTCTAAATACTGCTTTTTGCATTGGACAAAATTGATTTGAGAGTTACAAGATAACATCAAGAGTAAGACCTTCACATTTTATAAATCCAGTTGGTAATAGACAAATTCTAATGCAGGTTCCTCCTACATCTTGAAAAGTGAGTGGAAAAGATGTGCAGAAGAAATAAGCCAGGTTCCAAATGAAGGGTTTGGAAAGCAACTTGCAATAAAGACAAGTTTGTAATTGGCCTAGTGACCGCTTGCTTGAATGGAGACTGGCAAATGAAGTAGCCAGGTCACTCCTTCAGCCCAGAAAAACAGTTGCTGGATTGCTGGTACCTGTGCAGGATGTCAGCTAAAGCTACATGTAACATGTAGATTATATTAGTCTGGCTCCAAAATTTAGCATAACCGTACTTAGTGCAACATTCTGGCCTGAAAACCGAAGCTAATTAGTCCATGTGGAATGAAGCTGCTGATGCAACTAGACTGCTGCTGATGCCAGAGCTAGCAGGGGTTCCTCTCCTCGGTGCCATATAGACACACTCACAGGATACTAGTCAAGCAAAAATAAACCAGGATAACTGAAATGTCCTGGACTTGTCATGGCAAAAAAGTCAATTGTACGAGTGATGATATTGAGCAAAATCACTTCATTTTTCCGTGGAAAGTATTCAAAGACAGTCAAGGTGCCAAAATATTAAGTCATTCTTCTATAAGCCATTATACTGGGTGTCTATGGAGAAACATTAGGGATGATCACTTCCTTTAGATTCCTTTACATCAGGTAACTGATTTCCCCATGTAAAGACATGTATAGGTTATGAATTTTTATTTCAAGAACATGTCATCTTTACGACTGACATACTTAGAGTATAATTTTCCTGTGCAAAGGTGGAGTAATTTTGGTTAAGCAACATTTATTGCTTTGCATTCTTATTTAATTGAATTAACTACATTTTAAATCAGTATGTTGAGAGAAAGCTTGTCGGGAAGAAATTTGGCTTATTGAGACCTGCAGTTGCGAGCCAGGAGTACTAGGTCTTATTTCATGGTGCTGTGGGAGGCTGTTAAAGCCTGGTCCAAAACCAGCTGAAGTACAATGAAAGAGTCCCATTGACTTCAAAGGGTCTGACTCAGGCATCTTTTCTCTGTGTTGGTTTCCTCATCATTAAAGCTGGCAGAAATGCCTTCTTCTTAGATATGGGAGCCTAATGATTCACCCACACTGTGCAAGGATCATGGGGAGTTTTGCCTGAGGGACAGCAGAGAAATTAGAGAAGGCTTATTTTATCAACAGTTCTTCCTCAAAATAGTAGGAGCAAGTTTTTATCTGATAACCCAAGAGGTTAGTAAGAGAAGACGTCCGTAAAAAATCTAGGAAGGGTATGGAAGATGGTGATTCTGAACAAATCTGAAGTTTCAGGTTATGTTGCTGAGGAAATGTGCTACAGGTTCAGTTAATATGGCTGGAGCAGGCAGAGTTTTTGTCTCAGCTATGAATATTATTCTGTGTTTGTGAAGGCCAGTGGCTACTTTATACTGTGTATTAACAGCTTGAGCTTTGCAGGTTAGGTATTTTTTCTAAACCCAAGACTTTGCATGTTTTGATTCTATTTTATTCAAATTTTGGGGTACAAAGGAGAAGACAGACTGCTACAGTTTTAGCTCATCTCCAAAAGGTCCAAGCCTGAACTAAGCCCAGACCCAGACATCCTGGTGTTTAAAAGTTGATGGCAGGTTGGATTTTGGCAACTGGCTCCTCTGCAGTCTTTCTTGCTTTCTACCTTTTGCTGAATGCCTCCTAACTTTGTGTCTGTGAACCAAAACCAGTCTCTGTGCGCCTGGGTCTGACCTAGGAGGACTTTACGCAGACCATGGCAGAGGCTTTTCCCAGCGAAGGCGTTAGACAAATCCTTGGGTGGAGGGAGTCTTGTTCAGCCATGGGTTGAACAACTCCAGGAATGGTAAGGTCCCACACCAGCTGATCATCATTAGCTACAGAAACCAGTATTGGTTCCCCACTCACTGCTCTCAGCTGCAGCTACTTTGGGGCTTAGTGGGACTGGGAGGAACTGGGTGGGGTGCTGCTGGGAGTGAGGTGGAGAGCAGCGTTGCAAAGACACCTATTGTAAAGGTGAATGTGCTGGAGAGGCCCCTCTGGAAGGTACTTTTTAAAGCTTTCTATATATTTCTGGAACAAAGAGAGTGGTGGGGAAAACAGGGATAAAAGCCTATTGACAAATGATATCTGAAATGGCAACACAGACACACGCAGATCCACGTACACCACATATTACACTAATTTTAATTGCTTGTAATGTAGCCCCCTCCCCCTC
>NW_010130955.1:20207-23438 GCF_000699245.1 Pterocles gutturalis | reverse complement strand
TAATCTGTCGCTAGATTCTCAGCTTTTCTTTTGCTTCTGGTTTCATTTTCAGATGACAAAATTCAAGGCACACAGCTCTGCTGTCTGGTTGCCCTGGTAACGGCAGCCTATTATCGTACCTTGTCATTCATCAAGAAAGAATTGCACTTGACAGAGATAGACCAAAATGCCTGCAGTCTGCAGCATAAAAAAAAAAAAAAAAGAGAGAAAGAAGGAAAAAAACTGTTTTCTTTTCTTCCAAGTATGTAAAAGGCCTTTAATGTCTATTTAGCTACATGTTTTATTTAACATTGCTTATTATCCACTAAAGTGATTGTCGATACTAATAGAAATAGGTATTTCCTCCTTAAAAATATGTATAAGTCAAATTTGTAATTCTGCCTTGCTTTCAAACCCTTCCACCCTGATGCACAATATAAAGGAAATGGTTAAATGATAAACGTTTTGCATGTTGAATTCACCAAGTGACCACACAAATGCTGCCTTTCTGCTTAATGATGTCTTGTGTTGGTTAGCTTTCCTGCACTCTTTATAGAGCTTCAAAAATAATTAGCAGGGTATGTAATAAATAATTGAATTTTATCTTTAATTAATCCTTCAAGTGCAGAGTGTTGTGGAATACAGATAAGTGTATGTCCATAAAAAGTACACGTGCAGTGTGTGTGTACACATATATATGTTGTATGTATTAAAATGGCAGAGGTTTGTCTGAGCATAAAATCTGTAATCACTCTTTCTGAAGTTGGACCAGTCCCAAATTCATTGCTCTTCAAAGGCAGGAAAAGGTAATTGCTTGTTATTTTGCTTACCTCATCTTTGCCATTTGAATTAACCCAAATTAATTCCTGAAATCTGTGGCCTCATACCTTTTGGTTAGTGAACATGTTTATGTGGTGAAGCTCCCAGTATTGTGATTTTTTTTAAAAATCTGAGTATTTTTCTGGTAGTTGTATGGCTTTTTAAATAGCTGTAATTGAGGGTTGGTTTTTTTTCCTGGCTATTTTATAAAAGGATTTCGGGTCAGTTTTTGCTTACATTGGTCAATTTGCTTGTTAAAGGTGAGATATGTTGTAAAATAGGTTTTATTGGCCATGTGGTATTTTAAGTACATATCCTCCTTGCTTGGAGTTTGAATCTCTGATTGTTGAATCTTTTGTCCTGGAGATCAGAGAAAAAAGGAAAGAGAGATAGTGGAGGAGAAAGATAGAGTGCACTTAAAAAAGGGGGGGGAAAAAAAATTCCTTGCATAGATTCTGATGCCAGCTCTGTTTATTTTCATGAAGTGTGTCACTGGCGTTGTACCCAGCCTGCAGGGATGAGCAGCTCTGAACTTTGGAAGTTCACTTTGCGCTCCCCCACTGAAAATAGAAATTGGCGTGTTGCTCTCTTTCTCCATTTGAGCTTTCTGTCTACACAAACTCCCACATGGGTAAAGGATACACGGGGAAAATAGGCGGTTGCGATGGCGCCAAATCAAATGCAGATCTTGCCATGAGAGGGGTGCGCGGGCTGGGAACGGCTCCCGAGGACGCATCCTTGCCGTTTCGGATTCCCAAAGCCAGGGCGCTTCGCCACACGGATTTCGGTTTTATTTGTAGCAGCAACCCAACAACAAAAGAGCAGGGAGAGAGGGAGATGGCACTTAAACCGTGTATTAATACGCTCGTTCCTAGAGCCGCTTCTGAACTTTTTACTTTAATAACGCCGCAACACCAGTGTTCATTTCCTGTTCAACCTCGGCCCTACCTTTTGATTTTTAAATCTCCCTTAGGCTAGTGGTTTCAGCGGACAAAGACATGAACAGGCAGAAACAATTAAACTAGCAGATACAGTGAAAGCCAACACCGCAGCACTTTTGCAGAAATTGCAGTGTATGAACGAATTCTGCCCTGTACTTGATGTTTCAACAGTCGGTCTTATTCTTGCAGTTTCTTCCAGCCTTCCTCTCGGCTAAAGGAATTCTGCTGTCCCTTAGGACCTCATAAATACATAGAGGCACTGGAAATATTTTTTCTGTATATTAATATTACATGATAATCTCATTGAAGAAAAATAAAATGCTAGATCTAGATCTTCTTAACTGCAAAATGGCTCTTTAAATCCCTTTTAAATGCTCACATATGTCTTTATGAAAAATTGGAATTTGGAATGTTTATACAGCCCTGAATAGTGCAAGTGAATATCCTTAAATTAGCTTTTCAAGTTGATTTACAGCCTGAAAATTCTGTAACAAGACATGAGCGTTATCTGTTAAGAAAGGAATAGGTTTTTCTGTTGCTATCTGTCTGTGTGTCTTTGCTGTGAAACAAAATGGGAGCCAAAATGCCAGCTAACAAATGAAGTTTCAGGAAGAGAAAAGGCTGTGTGGGAACTAATGAAGAAGGAATTAACTTACTCAAAAATTAAGGTCCTGCCTGATTTGAAAAAAAAAAAAAAAAAAGTATTTTAACCAAGATATATTGATCAAATCTTACAGTACAAGGAAAAATCCAGGTCCCTGGGAGTTGATATTTGTTTTACTTGCTAAAGGACTAAACATCTACCAGATCTATCCAATTAATTGGTTCTGTCTATTGATGTGTGTATCATTTATCTCACTGTCTTTCCAGGCTCTTATTTTGTGTTTTTATTCCTGGTATCTGAAGATGTGATAGATCAGAAAATAAGGGCAGTGGGACAGAGCTTGATGTATTTCTGAGCATTTTTAACCCTGTGTTCCGATTCAGCCACAAAAAAACCTTGTTGACTGAAGTTTCAATTGGGTGGATGGAAATGTACTTGTAGAGGGTAAAGCCATAAGACACCCTCATAAACAGCTTGTCTGGCCCCCTCCGTAAGCGAAGCCGGGGAACCTCGCTCAGTAAACTCTGCACGCAGTGTTTCAGCAACTACTTTAGCTTTATTTGTACTCTGGCACATGGGGAATAGTTGATTCTCTGAAGCCAAGTTTCTAAAGCACACTTGGCACATCCTCTGGGTTTGAAGTCACCCTCAGTCTCTGAAATAAGTGTAAGTCGGAGAGATGCTTTCTGTGGGTCTGACTCAATAAAAAGCCCTGTCCTGCTGTGGCAGAAGGGAAGCCCAGGCAAATGCTCACAAGCCTCCAAAAAGGGACTCTGGAGGTGAGGAGGGCTGCTGCAAGGTCTTAGAGGAGGCTGCTCTGTGTGAGAGCCAGATGGAGGTTTTATTGAATCCAGCCTTTGGGTATTGACACAATAAAACACCTCCTGT
>NW_010130955.1:9041-20176 GCF_000699245.1 Pterocles gutturalis | reverse complement strand
CCTCCCTTCTTTCCCTTTCTTTTTTTTATTTTTTTTTTCTTCTCTCTCTCTTTCTCTCTTTCCTCCTACTGCAGTGAAAATTTGAGGAATGTTGTGAGTAGACCAAAACCATGGCACAGTGTATGCTTATCTAAAGTTCAGAACAGAGTGACTCTCCTGCCTTTGAATATGTCTGAAATTAAAATGTCATGGCTCAGATTCCCACTTTTGCTCATGATGAGTTATATCCTGTGCTACACATCATCCCTTGCAGTGACCACTGCTTTGCTGAAAGTGAGGTGCCGTTGTGGGGCAGCTAGAGGAAGGCTCATTGTCTCCTTGCTCCACGTGTATGTAAAGTCTGTATATGTCTGTACTATTTTTGCTTATAGAATTACTGTTTTCAGTGGCTTCACTGAAGGTTAAGGAAAGGGACATTGTCCAGCACCCTAAGGACTGCACTGGTTACTGCTCACTTCCCACCAATATATTAACTCTGGATCTAACTTTCCTTAGGCATCCATGGCTTGAAGTTGTACTTTTCATGTGCCATCATGGTGGCTGAGGTTAGTGGGGAGGGTTTTCCTGGCAGCTTCTATATAGCTCCAGCCCACTGACCATCTTTGTGGTCTCCTCTGGACCTGCTCCAACAGGTCCGTGTCCTTCTTATGCTGGGGACCCCAGAGCTGGATGCAGCACTCCAGGTGGGGTCTCACGAGAGCAGAACAGGGGGAGAACCACCTCCTTGGACCTGCTGGTCACGCTGCTGGTGATGCAGCCCAGGACACGGTTGGTTTCTGGGCTGCAAGTGCACACTGCTGGCTTGTGTTCAGCTTCTCATCAACCAACAGCCTCAAGTCCTTCTCCTCAGGGCTGCTCTCGGTCCATTATCCACCCAGCCTGTATTTGTGCTTGGGATTGCCTCGACCCATGTACAGGACCCTGCACTTGGCCTTGTTGAACTTCATGGTGGACAGTATCTTTTTTTTCTTTGTTAAATCCATAGACACCTTAGTTTACATACGGATGAGACAGGTTTTCTAATTTTTTCATATTCATCCCAGGACAGTTTTTAACCTTAATTGAATTAATATGACTAGGAAAACCTAATTTCTTACAGCAGGACAAACCAAATTGCTTCATTCAAGCATCCACTTCTTTCTTTTTGAAATTTGCTTCACAATTTAGATCAAGATCAAAAATTTCTGAGTGGGGAATTGGTTTAATCATTAGGTGCAGTGTATTGCCAGACTAAATATCTGCAGTGATTTAGTGAGGCATCAGTGGGTCTTTGTGGTCTCTTTTCTCAATTTAATCTGTAAAAAACTAAATGCTGCTTTGTTTCATTATAATTTAAGTGTTTTGGCAAGGACTTCAGGCAGATTTTATGGCCTTTCCACCTTTTCCCTCAAATTCCTATCATCAGGCTGTTTTAAAAGCTGGTATCTGATTATCCCTCTATTAGTTTTCCCCCAAAGCATATCTTCTCAGAAGCCAAAGGTGATTAGAACCGCTAATGCTGCTGGATTACCACACCCAGTACAGTCACCTTTAAAAAGCTCCTGTTTAGAAAGTGAGACAAAAGTCCAAAACTGGATGTGGATTTCAGTTATGCAAAAACCTGAGATTATAAAAGCAATTCTAATGTTCTTCTTTTCTTCCTATTTGTTTCAACTAGGTCATTTTAGACATGGTAACATGGGCACGCATAGGATAGATACTTCACACCACTAATAAAAGGGATGCAGGAGCTTAAAGGAGTTAGAGCAGGCTTTTCCCACCCAGCTGCTGGCTGCTAAATACTTCTTAAATTGTGATTTAATGACCAATATGGAAGTGCATAGAATAAAGCAATGGAGGAAGGAAAAATGATGAAAAATCCATGTGTGTAGATACCACTGCTATAAATAAATGTTTCCCCACACACCGTAAGCAAAGGGTGAGCATGGCTGTTCTGTTGATATTTTAGCATTACTTTTAAGTATCAGCCAGGCTGCTGGTTTTGATCCTCCTTTTCTTCCTTGCCAAGCACTTTTCTTTTTACGCTTCGTAGCAGTGAGGTTTTGTTGTTGTATTGGTAACTGAAGCATTCAAGACTCGAGTGTCAGGTGCCTAACATCATGAGTCTTAAAACGATGAGATTAGGATGGTAATACGTGGGACTTATTCTCATTGCCTTCTAGCTTTTGAAATTGTTGGCTGTCTTTGAATTACATTTTACAAGGTCTTTCTCCTCAACCATGAGTGTTAAAGGCATCTTCCTTTTTCTAGCCCCCTTTTAATGAAAACTGATATTGTCACAGGTTTCCATTCTTTCAGAAACTGTGTTTCATGGCAGACACTGTAAAAATGTTGTTAGACTTATAAGAACGTGGTGGCAGGGAAACTCTGTTGCCAGAGAGCGACATGTCTCTGAGCTGTAAAAGGCATTTACAGACTGTGGCTGAGGGACACAGGGTCAAATATTGCAAGTCTTATCTCATCTGTGCTTAGCCGAGTCCCTACCGACCTCGGTGGGAGCTCAGCTGGAGCGAAGAGATGAAGATGTGTCCTACTTAGAAGCTGAGACCCTGTCGTGTTGGCAGGGGGTTGTTTTGTTTAGTTGTTTTGATTTGGGAAGCGACAAGAGATAAACGCTGCTCGGTGAAACAAAGAGAGCTATAACCAGGCCATGCTCATTACAAAGGCATGATATTTAATGGTGGGAATTAAACAGAGCAGAAAATATATTTTTTCCTGGTAGTTCAGGTGCTTTTCCTCCTCTGCCTTTGCTGCATACGAGTCTGTGAGAAGCATGTAGATGTATTCAATCTGTGATTTTAAGGCAGGATAAATGTCTCATCCCGTTTTAGAAAAGAAAGAAACCAATCTTGTGTGGCAGAAAGCGGGTTTACCAAAGCGGGTCCTGATCTCAGTATTTCAAAGGATATAAGATCTCATCTCAAGTGACTCGGGACCCCTTGGGGAAAGCGGGAGGAAGACAGGAAAAAAACAAAAAGATACAAAGGCAATTTTAAAAATTACGTTTTAAAATGCCTTTTAATGAGCAACTCTGCTAAAAGCACCTGTCACTTCCAAATAAGTCACCTTGAAGGTCTGGTGGATGTTTTACAATGGTTATTTGTGGTAGAACATGTTACATATAGCTCTGAGCACGTGCAGTTTCCAACAGAAATCCTATTGAAACTCTTTGTGTAAACACAGGTTCCTCACTGGAGCAGTGGCTCTGGCCATCTATTCTGCATGGGTGGAAATCATACTGTCCAAAACCTCCTGCTCTAGGTAGGGATGGAGCAAGGTCCTGCCTTGGCTTGGCCAGAGCTATTCTGACAGCAGCCCCTTTGACCAGCCAGACATCACTGTTGGCTACAAATGATAAGCACTTCCAAAAATCAGACCTTGCAGCTTCTTTGTTGGCTGGAGAAATGGGTCACTTCCATGTGAAATAACAGGAAAAAAAGGGCAGAGGCTAATCTTCATTATTTTGATGTAATTCTGGAGAAATACTGCAATTATTCCCAGGACTGAAAGCATCAGGGAAGGTACATGAATTCTTTATTTTTCTAAGCAATTTGATCTTTTTAGAGCACTGAATATGCAGAGAATTATTGCAAAGGATTTTAGGAAATGTTCCTCTCCTTCCCTGTGCCCTGTACAAGCCTTGTCTCTAATAAGCCCTTTCTGAGGTTACTGTATCTCTGTTCTGCCATGGTATGGATATATTCTGCTTAGTTGGAACACAGTGGAAAAACTCCGAGAGTAGAGAGATTTTTGGTCTTGTCTGAGCATATCCAGAAAAGAAAAATGCTTTTTAGCATCTTAATTTAAAATAAACTGCCCCAAAACTATGATGCTGTAAAGCAAAGGAAAAAGAAAAGCTCTTAAAGGAAATGCTCTTAAACATAAGGATATGAGATAATGAAACGGGCTACTGGGATAAGCATATTTATTGGGTTTGTTATGTATCAAATGTAACAAAAGTAAAGTGTCTGAAGAACTCCATGTGTGGTTCCTTCACACTCTTTGATCACACAATTCCCCCTTTAATTCAGATGCAGTAGAGCTTAAGTGGCTTCATTGATGTGTTAAGTGTGGAATGATTTTTGTATAAAATTAAAAAAAAAAAAAAAAGACCCCATTATGTGTCCAGAAAAAGCCTTGTGTGCACTTGTTTATTGAGACAGGAAGTCGGTTTCCCACACCGAACAACGGTCCCGAAACACTGAAAATAAATTGTTTAGGGAAGAAAAGTAAAGGAAACTTAATTTTCTACCTGGCAGAAATCGGCCTCCGGAGGAAGAAGCAGACAATGAGATTGGGCTTAAACTGAATAATAGAGCCTGATTGATTTTAGGAAAATGCTCCGCACCATTTATATGGGGGGTTCATGTGCTGCTTTTGTTAGTAAAATGTGAGGCTTTGGTACAAGCGCCTTTGTAGTCAGCCTGCTGCTTAAGTATTGCTTCCACTATTGCATTGCCCAGAGGAGAAAACACCCAGAAGAGCGGCTCTCAGGTAGAAACACAACATTTAAATATATATTAAAAATAAAAGCACAGCGGACTACTTTTAGGTCATCTCTTACTGGTTTATCACTGGCAGAAATCTCCGCGAGGCCCTTTTGAACAAGGAGTTGGATGCTGCAGTGGTGTAAATCCGGATAGTTTCTTTCATCTGAGACAAAGGAGCTACTCGCTGCTCCCGCACCTGACGCTCTGGGCCAGCCTTCTCACACAGCAGCACAGGACAAAATATAATTTCTGTAAGACCTGAATTTTAATGTTAAATAGAAGGCAAAAAAATCACATGGGGAGGCTTTAGGCTGATAGTTAATATGTATTTACTAACACCTAGGAATTTTAACGTGATTAATAACAGGCTCCAGTGTTCTGATGTATCTCAGTCTCCTATTCAGTCAGCGAGCCTTATGGACTGAAGGTGAAATATCGAGTACGGGCATTTATTGGTGTTTTCTGAAGCAGCTGTAAGTCGCCAGGAAGGTCAGAAGTGCAGCGGGCCCAGTGCTGTGGGCTCAGAGCCCAGAGTTTTAATCGGAGGAAACAAACCCAAGGGCTGAGGGGCAAGAACGGCACAAATAAATCAAGTGACTTGCCAAAGGTCACATAATTTGTCGGTAGCAGAGACCAGAGTAAATATCAGAATTTGCAGGTTCTGTATTTTGCTACAATTTCATATTTCCTGACTTTTCTCTCATTTTATTCCACAAATAATGATGTCTTCTGTCTCTGCCACAGCAGTGTGCTTTTGTGCTCGGTGCTAAGGTCTTTTTTTTTTTTCACTTTGGAAGCTCGTAAAAACGTGCGGTTTCCTAGACTCAGATGCCAAACCCAAGGCTATTCAAAACAAACAAATACAAAAGCCCTCCAAAATGCAGAACGAGCCTTTGTAAATATTACCCTGAGATGGATTTGTGCAAAATGGTCACAGGGAAAAGACACCCCCTTCCCTTCGCCCTGAACCGGTGGGTTTGTGGGACCTGGGTGACACCAGCCATCAGAGGTTCTCTGCAGCTGTGTCCCTCCTGGGGTGAGAAGTGCCACAAAGTACTTGTTCCTTTTACCTGGATGCCAAACCTTCCTCAAAAAATATGTGTGCTTACATGTAATGAGGAGGAATCTGAACTTAAGTATTTTTACCAGCCTGTTTTTAATCCTTCTAAGGCAAGACTTGGAGAGAAACTGCACATTTTCCTAACATGCGTGTGCTCTCCCACTGACACATGCAGCTCCCCCTTCCCCAACCCTGCTCTCCCCAAGCCTTTTCCCGCCCTTATAAAACTCTTCTTCCTTTCAGCACCATCTCCCCACACCCAGCACATTCCTTTCATGTGCACAGAGCGATGGCCTTATCTCTCACTCTCGCCCTAATTATGAAATGTGTGGTATGTTGCTGCTCCATGAGAACAGAGAGAGCTGCAACTGGGCAGAAGTTAAAGGACTCTTATGCTCTTCAGGCAAGCCAGGTTCAGGGTAAACTGACAGTCCTTGGTGGTTTTTTGTTTGGTTGGTTGTTTTTTGTTTTTTTTTTTAAATTTATCTTTCCTTGGGAACAAAACAGAAAAAGAAAAATGAAATTATCACTAAACCCATAATCTAGATCTTGCTTATAAGGATGGCTTAAGGAAGGTTGTTTCCACTGAGCTAACCTTTCTGGCACTGGATACGGGCTGAAGCATTTGTCCATTTGTTTGTCACACCCGACAGACACTGAGGCAGCACAGAGGCTTTGGATGCTGAGCTCCTGAGCCTGACCTGGGGCTCTGGCTGTTTTGGTCTTGCTGCATCTTGCCGTCAGGATAGGTCAGCACAGATGCTTCGCTCTGTTCTTGAGAGCTGCAGGACCTCAGTACATAGCAGGAGGCTTTCTGTGTCTGGCGGGCATGTGGTCCTTAAAATGCAACTGTCAGACACTTTGCCGTGGGATTTTCAAAGCGAATGACTACTGGCTTATGTCTGCTTCCACCGAAATTGTCTCTAGCAGCAAGACAGCTAGGCCAAGGTACGAATGCCTTTGAAAATCCCACCGTGAAATACTGTGTATCTGAGAGCTACATCAGAATTGTGCAGAACCCCCCTCTTCCCCAGTTATTTAAAAACACAAGCTATACTGCGTTAGCCTGGTCATCCGTTCAAAAAGAGGAACGTATTCGTGACCTGCCATCAGCTCCTGCTCCTCCTGGCCCTCCCCCTATCCCCACTTTGTCAGCCCTTAGTGAACCAAAACCTGGCTTTTCTGATTTGAATCATGATTCAGCCTGATGCGATTTGAAATGCCTGAATTCTTAACCCCCTGCATGATGGGATTTTCTCTAATGGAAATGCCAGCAGCCTTTAAGTCAGGCACGGCAGCGTCTTGCCAGCCGCTATACCCAGCATGCTAAATAAATGATAAATATTGTCGCACATATGTTACATCTGTCAAAAGTCTCAACATCACGCAATCATCGTGTGGCCTTTATAAGGTGCTGAAAGGAACAAAAACAACAACAAACCCCAATGCAAACATCAAATGGGCATTTGACATTCTCTGCCAGTGCAAATGAAATACACTTGTAAGGAAGGGGGATATCTTTTATTAGGTAAGGTAAAGAATGGAAAACAGTGGGTATGCTGTGGATTCAGAATTTCTCCATCAGGTCAAGTAGTCCCCAGCTCCCCTCTGTCCTTATTCTGCAGTGGGTACGGTGCTGTTCCTATTTTCACTGAGGAGGTCCCAGGTTCTGTTTTTGAACGCCAGGTTCAGCTGAGGGAGGAGAAGGGAAGGTAAATAAAGAAAACTCTTAAAGATCTTGAGTACCGGTGTTACTTCTAAATGTTAGATGTGTAGTCACAGCACACCAAAACCTTTCAGTCTGCTGAAGGTTGGTATATACTGTTTTACTCTTCCCCAAGGCAGGAATTTTTAGTACCTCTTGCTCTAGAAGGGGCATTTGGCCAGTTGCAGAGAGCATTAAGGCAGGACTGTGATCAGTCTTACTGCCACCGTTCAAATTCCTTGCTGTCTGAGGTTTGCCAGGGTTCCCTTGAAGGACACCCCGCTTCTCCAAAGGCCCTTGTTCTGCCTGGGGGAAGGAGAAGGCTGTCAGTGTGCTGAGCCCCGGCCCCGCTCCTCCGCCACCGGCTGGGTGCTGGGGAGGAAGGATGCTGAAGTGCTAACACATCTTCCTTCCCTCCAGCAGAAATGAGGCGCTGCAGAGGAGCAGATCCTCGGAGGAGTGTTTCAGAGACAGGTTCCCTCCCGAGGGGAGGAGTGGAGGGGAGGTGGGGCTGCACCACCTCTTGCCCAAGGCTCTGCCTAAGGGCAAAATCTCAGCTTAAGAAACATATTCCTCTCTCTCCTTCCCTCCTTAAAATAAGGGTCACAGTGGCATTTACCTTGAAGTCTATTAAAAACCATCGAACTCCCAGAGTGTGGTATGTGTGTTTCCTATTAAGAAAGCAGTTCCAGACTAATAACCATTTTTAATGCCTGTTGTTGTGCTTTGCACTAAGTGATACATGAGAAAGGCAAAGAAGCTTGGAAAATTAAATGAAAGCCTTCTGTGAAAATTTCAAAGGGGATCAAAGATGGTCCCCAGCTTTTTCTTGAGCCCAGGTGGAACATTTCCTAGTTACGATAATAAGGTAGGGAACCCCTGGCAAAGCACTTCTGCACAAAGGAGGTATAAATTTCCTTTTCCTTCTTTGCCTTAAATCAAGCAACCATTGGGAGTCATATAATTAATACAAATGAGAGTAGAATCAGGTCCACCAAGGCTCAGGAAGACCAGTGTAACTGCGTGGCCAGTGGCAGAGGGCAGGAGGAACAGTTTGGTCAGTCCCTTGAGCAGGAGTGCATGCACATGAAAATCCCAGCCAGCCTAACCGCCTTGAATTGTCCTTCTAACATTGGATATGACACATTCATCATCCCTCATTGATAGAGAATGGTGTTGGTTGCGACTTATAATCAGCATGTACTGACATCTCATTTTCTCTGTGTTTGCTCCTTCGTTCTCGTTGTGCAGATGTTTGCAGGAGTGAGTGGATGTGGCAGGTCTGTGGCTGCGACACCCAGGCACTCTTGTGTAGCACGGAGCAACTAAGTGGTAGTTTTCTGTCCAAGCCTGCGATAAAGTGTAAAGCCAAGGTCCTGTTGATGAGGTTTCTGTCACTCGGAGGTAACCCAGGATTAGAGACCGGGGCAGAACTTGAACTAGCAAACTCTGCTGGGCACGTCTGTATCTGAGCTAATTGTCTAGACTCACTGGTGCTTCGCAGAGAAAAATAAATGCCACTTGTAGGATGTGATTCATTTTATCCTAAAGTGTGTGTACAAAATAGGTCAGATGAGTTGTAGGCTAAATATGGGTGTTCCTCTCCTTTGGCTGTGGTAGGAACCAAGGATGACTAGGTCTAAGGGTAGGGAACTTACCTTGAGAAATAGCGACAAGAGGGAGAGCCAGGGACAGGCTTGTTGACCTTCCCAATGTGTTTCAAATTAGTTGTAGGCTATGACTGCAAGTAGAGAAAAATTCAAACCAGCCTGATGGTATTGAAGCAAGTCAAATTTGGTTGAGGCCAAATGGTTTGTAATTTAGTTTAGGACCATGACTGCGAGTCTTAAAAATCCCAAACAGTGGGTCTTACTGGCAAGTTGAGCATCTACTAATAACATGGCAGTGAAAGCAGAGGGGTTTGTCCTCAGGGCTCAGTCCTAACAGGTTTTGAGCTCCCCAGACCTCCCACTGCTTCTGTGGGAAGTGAAGGTGCCCAGCACTTTGCAGGATCTAACTCTGTGGATGGATACATGCTCACAGGGATAAATCTTCTTTGTCCCGTTAACTTCAACGGAGTTGCCTTGATTTAGACCACATACAGAAGTACTCCTGGTATCTACAGAGAAACTCTGCTAGTCAGGGTGATCCATTTTGATTATCCTATTAAAAGGATGCAGCCTGTTTTCCAAATCCAGAGAAATCTAACTAACTTAGTTGCTCTGATTAGCCCCTGCTGCAATTTCCAGCATGCTATTAAAATACGTTATACTCAAATGCAATGAAATGCTTGTAAATCAAGTGAGATTAAAAATCCCTTTGGCTGCAGAGATGTGTTTATCACGAAGATTTTAACATCCTGAATTTAAAAAAAAATCTGTACACTGCTATGGGAGTCAGGAGGGTTCAGAGGAAGGAGCAGTTTCTTTTATTGCATCATCTCATGGAGCTGAAGAACAAAACAAAATAAAAAAGAACAAATTTTCAGGCACACAAACCCTTTCTCTGGACCAATGCAGGAATGAACACATATGAAATCACACAGGAATGAACCGCTTCCTGTAAACCCAGTTTGGGGGTGAAATGAGCCCAGTTGTCCATGTGATTTCATTGCAGAGGTTTGGACCTGGCTTCGCTTGTACTGTGCCCGGTACCGCTTTCCTTTCAGCAGCCTTCAGCTGTGAGAACCATGCCTGTGCACACTGAGTTTTGTTGTGACATCCCTTCAGATACCGCTATCGTATGCTCCTTTTTTTAGCACAAGATATGTGGAAGTTCAGTTGTTTAGGCTGAAGGTGGCTCTTGTTCTGTGCACATAGAGAATCTCCTCTCTGGGTTTCACTTCCCGGTTCAGTGTGGGGTTTGAATGAACCTAGATCTGAAAGGGAACTTCAGATTATTATCTGACTTGTAATGAAAATGGTGTTAAATCTCATTTAAAAAAAAATCCTAAAAAGGAAACCAGTACTTTTAAGTACTGTTAACTCTGTATTTGACTAAGGAAGGGCGATAGACCCTCATGTGATAAACGTTACTTTAGGTCCTTTAAGGCTATTTCAGCCAGACTGGGGTGTGTCAGGTGAGAACCTAATCCTAGAATTTATGCCAGTCTTTAGTCATCGCTTATTAAGCTTATATTTGTTTACTGAATTCCTTTTTTTTTTTTCTCCTCCTTTTTTTAAGATCTGTTTGGTTAGATCCCTTCTGGGTGCACACCTTCTTGCTTATGCTCCCCTCTCTGCTCCCCTTCTATGTAAAGGACATGGAGAAAATGGGCCCAATATATCTGAAATGCACGAGGAGATGCTAAGATTTATCCTCAGTCCAGTGTCAGAGAGATCAATTGCCTTGCTGAAAATCAGGGAAGGCTGTGGCTAATCTTCAACCAAATCTCCCTTTCCAGCATCACAGGAGAGCAAACTGGCTATTCCAAGTTGTTCTTTCTGTTTATTCTAGCCAAATACTTACATCCCTCCCCTCCGGCTTTCCCGTGGCGGCCGTGAGCGTTGCTATGCTGCTGAAGAGCCTTCCTCTTTACAACAGTTGTGCAGAAATCACTTTCCTCTGTCATTCCTTTTCGGCAGCAGCAATTTGTTATTCGCCAGAAATAGCTGCAGCTTAGCACCTGTTGTGCAGCCCGAGAGGCTATCATCTGGCGCTACACAAACAGAACTTATGTTTGCAGGACTGGACCAGGATCCTCTCGGTTTTTCGATAGAATTCTCCTTCTGTTTTACCAGACAAATAATCTGTTGCGACTCTTATTGCTTCTTATCTTTTGCAGCTTGGACCAGTTCCATGCACCATTTTGTTCTGAAAGATGCCTAAGCTGATTCTTCAGCGCTAGCCAAAACAAATGAGAGTCTTGGCTGCCGGCGGG
>NW_010130955.1:0-9023 GCF_000699245.1 Pterocles gutturalis | reverse complement strand
CACCTAACACTGGGGCAGCTTTGATTTAGATAAAGATCCTTTTCCCTCATTAGGGGGCTGGGAAGTGCTAGGCAGCAGGCAGGAGGGAAATAAGTCCTGTAAAGTTGTTTGGCTGGTCTTGGTTTTAGTGGAAGAGTGGAAGTGTCTGTTAGAGGTGTTCATCTGTTGTGTGCTGTCCCAAGGGATCTGGCACGACAGCCTCTAGAGAAAGAGCAGGGTCGAATGGATAGGGCACAAGGCTGGGAACCGAGACACCCAGGATCTGTCCCAGACACTCACCTGGTGTGTGACTGGGTTTTCCCTGCCTCGCCGTCCCCATTCAGACTGCCAGAACTTCACAGCTGGAGCTGGCTTCTGCTGCACATCTGTACAAACTGACATAAAACGTGCCTGGTCCCAGCTGGGCCCTATAAGCACCGGTGCAATGCAAACAGTAATATAGACTGTCCAATTTACCGGTCCTGGTAGATATAGCAGATAGTCCAGCATTCCTGGGAGGTTTTTAATGCCTACACTGGGCACAATTTGAATTAGAAAAACAAAGAGAAAGTGTAGAAAAGAGATGGTGGTTAATGAATAGAGAGCACAGCCAAAGAAAAGGTCCAGCATGTTTCTGAACTTCTGGAAAGTTCAGATCTAGTGTTAGTCTGGAACTGAGCTCTCTGATTCTGTACTACCAGTCACTGCTACACAGGTGTGAAGCAATTACGAGAGCTGAATGAGTTCTCAGCTTCTCTTTTGCAAACTGAAACGCTCTTTTCCATGTGTCCCTTCACCTGGACTGGAATGGTTAGAAAAAAAAAAGGGGGGGGTTTGTAATTGGGAAGCCCACAGTAAAGCAGGTGGGTTTGGGGACTGCCTATGACTTTGGGCAAGCTTCCTGGTCTAACCGATTCCCCTCAGTGCTCCATCTGTAAAATGAGGATAATAATAGCATTTTCCCACAGCTTCTGCAGGGCTGGTGTGGATTAAAGATAGGAAAACTAACAAGGTGTGTGGCTGTATGGAGACTGTGAAATTGTGATGGACGGATGGATGGATGGATGGATAGATGTGTTCCCTCTGCAGTATGGGAAGGCCAAGCTGGTCAAAAACTTCAAGACACACTGTCTCTGCTGAGCCGAAAGAACATTATGTCACTGTGAAAATGCCACACATTTTATTTGAAAAGGACATTATGGCAAGGCTATAATCAGATCTCTTAGTGCCTAAGACAGCTTCAGAACCTGATTCGATAAAAACGTGGCCAGACTCCAGCATTATGAGGAGAAGCAGGCTATCTGTGGGGACTTATCTCTCCCTGTAAACGCTTGATTTCGGAGCGCTTTTGAGCACTTGAGTCCAGGCTTCTCTTGTTTGTTTGCTGTTGAACAGGGACTTTGTGAGGGGGACATCAAAAAATATTGCAGTGTGATATGATGTTTGGGTGGGGAAAGCTAATTGATTTGACAGTTAATCAAAAACTACTAAGGGAAAATCAATATAGAGTAAAACAATCTAGTCTTCTGTTCTATATTGTATTCCCAGTGGCATTGTTGATTGTATAGCATCAATGTCATCTATTTTAGATGGAAATGTTACCAACTATAATGCCACTGTTGGTGTTTCAAAACGATTCTAATCTCATTTCAATAATAGCTTCTGTCTCTCTTAGTGACACACATGCCATAACACTCTTGGCTAAATTGACAGCACTAATAACACGCTCGCTTTTTATATCATTCGGACCAGTGTCTGCATTTTTAAGTGTTCACGGTATTGCACGGCACGAAGGACCTGCATCTCCCTCGGAAGCTCCAGGTAAACGAGTGCAGGCAGCCCCCCCTGGACACCGCCGATGCCGTGCTGGCACCTTGAGAGTCAGCTCCTGGGTTGACGGGGATTTGGGGGCCAAAGGGAGGCTCGCAAGCCTGAGAGGTCTGGCTGGCGGAGATTTGCTCAAGGTCACAGAGAGTCATGCAGGAAGGGCAAGGTTAGGGCCAAGCTGATGGCCAGGTTTGTGGTTTAACTGCTGGACTACGTACTTCCTCCCGAGGTCTTGAGCCTCTCACAGCGGACTAAAAAAAATCCCACAGGGAAATTCCTTGCTGGCCTTCTGGAAACTCTTCTTTTGCAGCAAAGACTGACAGATCAAAGTCTCTTGTGTGGTTTTATGGCACATTTTGCTTTCACCCTGCTTGCAGTCCAGAAGTGAAAAATCTATGTGCCAACAGCCCAGATTCTGCAGTGAGATGGACACCTCGTGATGAATCAGGTTCTCCAGACAAAGCAGGGAATTTTCAGTTCCTGGATGTCTTAATCAGATGGAATTCAGAGGACGGCTCATAGTCCTTTCTTGGATGGACCAAGTAATAAATTTATTTTAAAATTTAGGGAGGTCTCTAGAACTTTTTGTGGGGAAAATTCTGATTTCTCAGCATGTTTGCTGTCTTCCCCCAGCCTTCTCCTGTGCTGGGTTAAGCAGTAAATGCACTGACCAGGCAAAACACTTAAGCAGATGCTTAGCTACACGCTTAATTTTGACTCTGCTGAGCACAGCTCAGGCTTAAATTTTAGCGACTAGAAAAGTCTCATTGGAGTCAATGGACTTTAAGTCTGCACTGAATTTTAAGCATGGACTTTGCCAGAGCCCTGCACTTGAACCTGTTTCTGGAATATACAGTACATAATTGGGAACACAGAAACAAAATCTTTCAAATAGAGCCTTCATTCAAAACAGCTTTCCTCTTCAATTATCAGCTGTGGATTTAAAAGGGATGAAAATTCAGTCTTTTCTTTCTGATTTTATCTTTTCTCATTTCTTTTGCAGAATTTTCCCTTTATTAACTTTTTGAGCATAAAATGTAGAAAATAAAGGAACAAACAAAACCTGGAGCAATATATGAGATCTTTAATTCAGCAGTCATTATTACTGACATCAGGAGAAAGAAATGCAAGAATACAAGTCTATTGCTTTAAGCTGGGATTTTCAGAATAGCCTGTTGGAGTTTGGCACTCAAATCCCACGAAATCCCCTTTATACGTGTCCCTTCTCTTTCTTTTAATTTATTTTTCTTTGACATGGGAAAGGCCCAGTGCATTTTGTTAGTGGGCGTTATTACATGATGTTTAGATTCAGCATCTAGGATTAAAGCAAGTTCAGAGCCCTTGTAGTACACAAAGCAACAGGCATCTGAAGATGTGATGTCTGTGGATGGCTTAAAGGTGCTGACCAGTGAGCGGCCACATTAGTGTGTATGTCCTGGTGTGCCTTGGCAGATGTGCATGTTTCAGTTATAAATTATTTTGTGGTACTGCTTCCTTGGTGTGCCTGGTGTAGGGGCCTGCAGATCCCACGCTACAGCTCATAATTAAAGCGAATAACCATAACCCGCTACCCTGAACACAGCTTGCAGAGGGGCATGAGGGCATGTTTTCTTATTTCCCAACTGTGGAACAACTTATGCTTGTATTACAGTAATAATTTTGTCATTTGTGGCAAAAAAAAAAAACAAACTATCTTGTTGGGACAAGCCAGCCTGAAGCTTGCTGCAGTTAGTTAAGCCAGCCCTGAGCTCTATTTTTCTTCCTTTTCCTGACAGATGAAAATTTGTATTTTCTAACACACCCAGTAGAATTTGCTCAGTTTTGCCACTTATTTTATTGCACAGGAATCACATCGTCAGAGCAAAACAGGGGCACGAACTAGATTCTCTGCCCTTGTGATCAAAGCTCCGAAAGATTTCAGGACTGTAGCATATCTTTTTTTGGTTTCCTGTGCCAGTCCTTCTTTCAGTCTGGCAACCACTGTGCTGATTTCTGACCTCATTACAGTCTCACTTATGAAGATGAGGTACCAAAATTTAATGCCTGATGTAGCCTCTGAAATATGCTTGTATGCTATACTGGTCTGACCTTTTCACTATTCTGCAGTTTGACTGACTGGCTATCCCAGCCCTTTCCCACAAGTTGAGGAGGCTGTAATCATCGGAGGACTGGAGCTGCTAGATAATCAGCATACAGAATGCCGAAAAGGTCAGGAGAATCCAGTATACATAACAGATGGATGCACAGATAGGTAATACACAAGCAGAACTTGAGGACTAGATGTGTGTTTTCTAACCTTCAAAGAAAGTTGTATTCTTTCTCCTATTCCCTCCCTGCCCAAAGAAACCCACAGAATTGTTATTTGTTATTTTTTTAATGCATATGGTCTTTACAATTTTTCATATGCCACAGACAAAATGCGTTTCCTGCCTGGCTGCCTGCAGGACAGAAGTGACAGTGTTCAGGGGAAAATACTAGAAACCCTTTAGCTTTTTTTTTCTTTCAAAAAAATAATTTAAAACATATTATCTCTGCTCAGTTTTTTATTCTTTTCCTTTTAAAAAAAATATGAAAAAAGGTATTAAAACGGATATTTCAAGGGGAAGCTTGTTAAAAATTGCAAGTAGACTATTGTGAGTCATTCTCCCTTTTCCCACTGGTGAAATAGTATCAAAAAGAGATAAGAAGGGAAAATGGGGAGAGAGTTTTAAAAGTAGTGTTTTGTTCTGTTCTCTGAACTACAGGACTGAAGATTTGAAACAATTACAAGTTACTCATTTTCTTCTGAAAATTTCATAGCCAAATATCTAGTATTTCTTCTTATTACCCCTCCTTCAGAATAGTACAAATTACTTAGCTGCAAGCAGATACTAAGGTGTCACTGTACTGAAGTCAAGATACCTGAATTTATCACAGGACTTAGAGGTACTGATTCAAATGTACACGCCTAACAGCAACAGAGGGAGATAACTGGTTAATAAAATCTAAATAATAAGTAGGAGGAAGTTCTGTGTTATTACACATGAGTTTGGTTATCTTCATTAATCAAACTAGAAATCAGTCCTCTCCTTTCTTACAGGTTTCCTCCACAACATTCAGTGTAACCCAAAGGGTAGAAAATAATTACCTACAATTAAAGAATATGCAGGACCAGCCAAGGTCAAGGTGAAGCACTAGGGATCTTTCATTAGCCACTTTAAGGCAGGTAGAGAGTAGGCTAATAAAAATTCTGACCTTCATTATTTTGTTGTCTAAGAGAAACGGAACCATGTTCAGCAAAGAAGAAGGGTATATTCCTCTTGTCATTCCTCGTGAAGGTACAGTCACAGGGATGATTTTTAGTCACAGCAGAGTTTGTTGAGCTGAAAACCCTGCAGACTGTTCGTTTCAAACACCTGGCTGAGCAGGGTATAAAACCCAAGAACAAGGTTCCGTAGCCGATGCTGATTCATTCACGACTTGTTCACTGTGACATTTGTTGTCTCTGTCCCATTTCTTCTACTGGAAGCTGCCTTGGATTCTGGCATTAGTGTTTCTTTTTATCACCTAAGCAATAATCCCTCCCTCCTAGTCCTGTCAACAGCATTTGCCTTGCTCAGGTCTTCCTCATTTCCCTGTATTGATTGCTCCAGTTTGCTTTATGAGCTAGTCCTTCAGATGTTCCGTGCACGGATCCTCTGGAAGAGATGTGCAAGGTCAGATGTCCATGTCCCAGCCTGCTCAAGCTGTAGCAAGAAACACTAATATCTTCCAGGCTTCTGCATGAAGGAAGGAGAAAAATAGGACCATGTATATACCTGGACCCAAATCAGCCCCTGTGTCCTTCAGTTTTCCTCCAGATTTCAGGAACCTCTACACCAGTTCTCTCCCTGAAATCACAGGTGTTAGAACATTTCTCAGGAAACACTGACGTGCAGGACAGGGCTGAACCTGGATCTCCTGCTGGCTGGAGGAGGTCTCTAGCCTCTGGAACAGCAAACATGAAAGCAGAACCTCTTTCTGTCCTAGTTTAGGTACCAAATGCCATCTCTGGTTTGAAACCAGCCCTTTTTTCTCAGCCCGCAGGGTGTTTGGGGCCAGACCCTCAGTTATCTGGTTTGATCCTTTTTTTTGGCTTCTAAGCCATCCTGCACCTTGTGATGCTCAGGTACTGGTTTACTAATTATCCCTATTGCGGGCTCAGGAGAGCAGGTGGAAGGGTCTGTGCTAATTGTGCCCCGAGGCTGTGATGTCCTCTCCCTAATCAGCTGCCCTCGGCAGTTATGGTTTTGAAGCAGGTTGCCGGCGTTCACTACCCACTCAAGTGCTAAAAAAATCAGCTCTCCTTTGACTGGCATCTTAAGATGTTTTGCTTCAGGCCTGGACAGTTCGTGACAAAACAACCAAACACTTGGTATTTCCACGGTCATTGTCCAGCGCTCGTGCTTAACCCATCCTGTGCCACAGTGCAATGTGGCCATTGCTCTGCAAGAATTACTGTGGACTTGGTAGTTGCATCTCCGTGGATGGGACAGGTAATTTTTAATTTGACTGGCATCTTAAGATGTTTTGCTTCAGGCCTGGACAGTTCGTGACAAAACAACCAAACACTTGGTATTTCCACGGTCATTGTCCAGCGCTCGTGCTTAACCCATCCTGTGCCACAGTGCAATGTGGCCATTGCTCTGCAAGAATTACTGTGGACTTGGTAGTTGCATCTCCGTGGATGGGACAGGTAATTTTTAAACCATCGCTCTGCAAGAATTACTGTGGACTTGGTAGTTGTGTCTCCGTGGATGGGACAGGTAATTTTTAGACCATCGCTTCAGGCTGGAGCCATATTGCAGTCTTACATTTGGCTAATTTTTATGAAGACTGGGTTTGTTTGGGAGTTTGCTAGTCAGCCACAGACAATTGGTTTTATTCCTTTTCCTATCGCTGTAGCCCTGTGTATGGCTTTCCATACTGAATAGCCATTTGAATGCAACTTAATCTTCCTTTTCCTGCAGTGACATTTTTTCCATGAGGGTAGCGAGGGTTGAAATATTCATGTTTTTTCAGTCAGATACACCATCGTGACCTCCTGCGGTAGGAGGGCAGATGTGACCTCCTGCCACAGTTTTCATGAAGATTGATGCCTGTTCACTTCTTTCTTTCTGTGTAACTAAATATCCGCTAAACATTTAGCAGATGTAAAGCTGCATGGTCTACCTGAAGAGGGTCAAGCTTCAGGTCGTGGTGCCAGTGGACAACCTAACAGTGTCAGGCAGAGTGGGATAAATCTCAGAGAGGTCTGTCTATCTAATAGCTCTAGACCTAGTCTCAGTTACCCACCTATTCAGCAGTGAACTCTCTGCTCAGTGGAGAAATACGAGCACTTCCAGAGGATGATTCATCCTGTCCTAATAGGGGTGCTTAAGAGCATTGGGATGAATTGTCATTTAGTACTGGCTTTTCCTTCACTGTGTGGTGACAGAAGGCTGTGGGTAGATAGACATCTATTTTACACTCTCAGCTGACTGGGGTGATGTCCGTGTGTGAGAATACCGAGGAAAGGGAAGCTAGTCTTGCTTTGTTTCATTTCTTTTCTGTTTCGATTTCTTTCTTCCGCTTCTTTTCTGACTTCAGGAAATGATACAGCAGAGATTTATTGCTAAGACAAGATGTCAAATTGCTGCGATTAGATCCAGGTTAAATCCATGGTTTCTCTTAGCTCTACTGTCTATATTCCAAACACCAAGGGAGAACAGCTTATGAGCTCAAAACTCAAAGGAAAACAAAGCAGCTTTAAGGAGTGAGAACTTTGTGATATGGGACCTAAATTAATCCCTGCTGTAAATTTATTGTAGTCCTAGACAGATTGGGCTGAGAGCAATGCAGGTAATGAACAGTAGGCAAAGGCATAATACATACAGGCTGACTTCTTTCTCTGCAAAATCCAGCTTCTGCTTTAGTCATTGCTGGTCACGTTATACAGCTCCTTTATTTAATAACATTGGGATGGACATGAGGATTAGTAGCAGTAAACTTATTGGTTCTTACTTTTCAAGGTACCCCTTAAATCTTAGGGGCACTGCCCTGTCCTTCCAGCCACAGTGCTCAGATCAAATTGCAAAGCAAGTTTCCAGAGCTTTCTGCTGTCTTTGATTGCCAGCATCTTGCGTTACTACATTTTATCCTGCAGCCTCCTCTGAATTGCAAAGCAAGTTTCCAGAGCTTTCTGTTGTCTTTGATTGCCAGCGTCTTGCGTTACTACATTTTATCCTGCAACCTCCTCTAGATGGTGGGAACTGTAAGCACAGCAATGTTTCACGAGTGAGGGGGCAAGAGACAGGTGTGGTTAAGGGACATCATTTGTTAGCTGGGGAATATCCTCTGCTCCCCCCGACCCATTTTAGAGGTAGGGAAACTGAAAAGTGGAGCTCTAATGCTAATGTTTCTCAGGAAATTTGCTCTAACAGTAAGGACAGACCTGTCTCCCAAGAGTCCTGTGTCCCTCTCTCCTCCGAAGGGCTGTACCTGTGGAGCTCCAGCTTGCCTCACTCAGCAGAGAAAGACCAGCCACAAACTTGGCTTCACACCAGTGGGCTGAACGGGAGCGCCCCAAGCCCTGGTTTGCAAATCTGAAATACCTGTACTGGTGCTAGGAGCCAGAGCTCCTGCCTAAGGAACAGCCCTGCTGCCTGAAACAGAGGATTTGCCTTGACACCTTCCTTTCAGTGTTACCCCATGACCATTATTACCTTTTCCCCCCTTCCACAGCAATCATCTGAATTTAAGCAGAACGGGTATGGCACATTAATTATTAAAATGATAAATACGGCAGCTAATTAAAAAAAGAATTCAAATTTAGTCTCTACTGCAACTTAACTATAACTGCAGTCAAAATATAGTCAGTCCTTAAGGCATCCAAGATGAATATGGAGTGTACTTTCTGTGACTGTTTTCATTGTTTGAAAACAATTGAGTCTCAGAAAGCAATTACAATGAACCTAACTGCTTGTGTAACAGCCAGGGAGGAGAATGTTCAGGTTATGATGAGCTCCTTTCACATAATAAAGCAGTGTATATAGATTATTAATCTCAACTGAGCTAAGGTTTCTCAATCCATGCCATTGTCCAGACTAGGGTTAAAGCATTCTAGAGGACGGAACAGCTAAAGGAAAAGTTCCCTACCCATTCCTGGACAGTTTGACTCTAAAGAGTTGGTACTGATCTAGAATCATAGAATCATAGAA
>NW_010130954.1:9568-81040 GCF_000699245.1 Pterocles gutturalis | reverse complement strand
GACGCCGCCGTCCCGCCCCCGGCGCTTCCCTGCTCCCCACGGTCAGGACGGGCTCGGGGTGCCGCCTGCTCGGGCAGAGGCAGCGCGGTGACAGCCTGAGCTCGAAGGCTCCACCATTTGCACCCCTGGGGTTGCAGGACAGCATGAGACAGCAGATTTTGTGCCAGTTCCACCTCCCGGTTTACAGGACTGCATTTTTGCCTCTGGTTTAGCTCAAGCCTCTTTCTTACTTCTAAGTGCACAGTGGTTAGCACTTGCAAAAAGATCGGTTCTGATTAGCTTTCCACACCAACCCAATTGCACTACCCAGAGAAAGGCAACTTTGATCCCTCTGTTGTACCTAACAGGTACCTACAAACTGCCCAAAACCTTACAAACTGCCCACCTGCCAGATTTCATCCCTTCACATCTACTTGCTCTCCTGTTTTCTGTACTGCATCTCGTAGACAAACCTACACAAAGCAAGCCTCTCTTCCTGCAATCATACTCCAACATCAGCAAACATCTGCATGAAGACTCTCACACTTCCCCGGAGAGTCCCCCCTACACTAACTGCTGACAGAGGCACACTATTCCCACCACAGCCACAACACTCCAAAGACAGGTGCTGAGTTAAGACTGTATGTGCAAACTGGCCCTTTTTTTTCCACCTTACACGAATGTTCTGCCTGCTTGGGGACATCCCCAATTCCTGATGTGGAGCTCAGCCTCCCCCTTCTCCTCCCCAGCTTCAGCACCCAAGTGTCCTGCACACAAGCCTCAGGGAGAAAAGCAGCAGCTGGAACACACGATCCTTGCATACAAAGTGCTCACTTCCATGCTGCTGGTTAAGGTAATCTAAAGGACAAGATGGTCAGAGATGCTGAAATAATTACAATAGGGAAGAAGTGAGACAAAATGTACTACAAATCCCATAGCTAGTGAAAAAGATCCCACTTGCTGGTTGCTGCACCAAGCATACGTACCTTTAGACAAGGTCCCACTCAAATCTTTAGTGTAAGGAGAAGAGAGCACCAAAGAGCTCACAAATTCCCCAAACCAGCAGTATTGAACCATGAATTAGAACTACAGAGCATTTAGATTTCATGGTTAGAAAGAAGTTCAATCAGTTAATAAAGAGCAGGCATTTGTTGAGACACTGAAGGCAAATCTGCTTGCCAGACCTGAGAGGATGGCCTCTCTAGGAGCTCACCACCCACTGCTGAAGCTCCCCCGAGGGAAACTTCTTTTTCCAGTTAGAGATGATGCTGGGACACCAGTTACAGACTAACTCTCTGCGCTGAGCACGACTGGAAGCTCAGCTCTCTCTCACTTCCCCATCCCTAGCCCCTTGCTGGAGGACTAGGACTGAAGTGTTCAGCTCTAGAACATAACCAGCTTGCATCTGGATTTTAAACAGTCCTTTTAGTTTTCTTCCAGGAGCTGAATAATCATCACAGAGGTTGAAGATTTTTCAGATGTCTCATTCTTGAGAAACGTTACACAACAAAGTTATAGCGCTACACAATATATTATAGTCACTTTTCCATGCGACTACAACAAAAAAAAGACATAGCCATGGACAAATAATTCTACAACAAAGTTCCCATTTTCTTATTGATGGTGCTATGTTCTTGGTGACAATCCATTTTTAGGAGGCTCCCATGCAGCTTGTACACAAGCATTTGGTTTCCACTTCTGACAACATGAGCTGAGCTGGTGGTTATCCCTGGGGATTGCATCAGGGTGAGAGGATGAGAAAGGGGTGGTGGCAGTACTAATCAGCTGTTAAACGTAAGAAGAAAAAACTAGACTTCCAGGCAAAGTACCTTGGTGCTGATTAAGGTGTTCATGCTGCATTTGGAAAATTTTCCCATCACAGTGTATTAATAAAGATGTGTTTTGATTACTTTCCATTTAAACCAAGTCTTCTCCAGGTGTCTCCATTTAGCATCCAACGAGTGGATTTACTCCGCGTTTGAATTACCTGATACCATTCTCATTCTGAGGACATGCAGAAGGTAAGGTATCCTACCACCTCATGAGAGATGCATTGAGGAAACAACACAAAAGGTGAAAGCTGCTCTCTGCAGACCAAGAGGTAGAAACTGCATCTGTAAGCACCCCTGCATGTCTCCAATCCATCCAGATAAATCTATCTGAGGAGGACAGGGTGGAGAGGGAGGGAAATGCATCTTAGACAGGCACAGATTGAAATTGACCTTGTTTAAAGAAACTTGTTACTGTGTTGTACAACTTGTCAGTAAGTCTCCATAAACATTTGTGTGTGTAAACATATATATTTACTAACACTTGCATGTTTCCTAAAACACTGGAGAGCTCTCTTGCATTCATGTACCTGTGCAGTGGCCCTCAGTGACAATGTCACTGTCTGGCTACAAACTCACAGGGAATGCAACTGCGGCTGAGTGGAAAGAAGGGGTGTAGGAGAAGGTTAAAAAGCCCTTTACAAGACAATGGTAATTTTATTTCTCAACTGACCAATGGCAGGTTATGGGTTATTGGACTGGCAGGGAGTTGGCTCTCCCTACTCTGTCATCACAAGGACAAGAGCAGAAACCTTTCTGTTTTACTATGACATGAGCCATTACAGAATACCTCTTCTCTAGTGAAAGCATTACAACACGGAGTAGATGCTCCAAGGGGAAGCAGCAGCAGACCCCCACCAGATGGCACCACACCCACACGAACAGACTGGGACACCGCAGCCAGAGAACTGATGGGGAAAGAAAAAAAAAAAACACACACGGAAAATATTTTCTGTTCCTCTTAGCTCTCAATTTCAGTGTTGCTATGAGGAATCACTGTGAGTTCCATTATTTATATCATGCCTTTTGGTATTGCCAAGTTACCTTTTCCTACAGAAATTCCCATCATTAATAGGCAAAGCAAAGATTTGACATTCTGCCTCCTTCCTTTACCCCCAAAACTGTTTAACTGCAACACTTAATGTGTGCATAACACTGAGCTGAGAAATACTGTTGCCTAAGCCACTTGAGATGTAGTTTTTCTGTTAAACCCATCTCAGTATATTAAGTATGATGTTTTATAGCTCACAAGGATTAGTAAAATGGATTTAAGGAACTATTGCTTATAAGTAGTCACTGAAGTTGCCAATTATACAGTTGCCCCTCTGTTTAAGTACAGTTTAAAATAATTTCTTAGTTGAAGCATCCCCTTATTTTCCCCAAATCTGCCACTTTCTTAATGGTGACCATTGATTCTGTCTGTTTTTCAGAGAATAACTGGGTGTTACACGATCTTCAAATCACTGAGTGAATAGTGAAGATTAATACTTTTCAAGGTCCTGTTTTTGTATTCATGTATTTTATTAATGCAATCACATACCATTAATAACTAAATTCAGCCTTTATTAACCATGACCACACAACAGAAGAGACAAAGAGATTTTATTTCACTTCTGCATTTTATTCTGAAACCACTGACCTCATTTTTAGGATTAAAGATCTGGCAGGTAAAAATAAGAGGGAAGGATGAAACAAAGGTGCCATAAATCAGTAATTCAAAAGCATTCTTCTGCTATACAGGAAAATAAATATATTTTACTGTATGAAAAATTAATGAAAACTATCCCATATATGAAGTTATATTTTGGATCAGAACCTAATCTAGAGCATCAGTTTCCTCTGACCTCTAGTTTTTGGTTAAGAAAAACCCCAAACACTTTTCTTGTATGGCTTTTTGAAAAACTAATGACAAAGAAAACAGAAAAATGCAACTTGCAGTTACAGACAAAAAAAATCATACCCCATGGCTTATGAGATTTTAGACAGAAAATGAACAACTAAGCCTAGATTTGCTTTGTCTTTCATGTACCTTGTAATAAACCTGCTCAGAAGTATTACTGAAATGAAAACTGCATCCTGCTTTAAGTCAGTTTGTTTTATGAATAAACTTATCTGCTCTCGGTCAGCAAAGTTTAGCTTTTTCAAAAAACATTAACATATTCCAAACAGTATTTTAGTACGCTTACACTACTCTTATGGAACAGTCTTGCGAAACAAACACCCAAGGGTTATACAGAAGACAAATTTTTAGATTAGTTGTAGTACCTCTTCCTCTGAAAGACTTCTAGAAATACCTAAACATTCAACACAACAAGCTTATGTAGCTGATAAAGACAATTTTCTCCATCAAGCTGCTCTTCAGACTGGTCAATGATATGCTGAGGATCCACCTAATCAAAAGCAGCAAAATGAAAGTCAGAAGGCATTCTTAGTACTGTCTTCTGATATAACACAGTTAAGGAAGAGTTTAGAAGAGTTTTGACAGTTTCAAATCATACAGGCATTTCAGTTCCACACCACACATTTCAACGTAAGAGCCAGTACTATAAAACGCTGTATCTCATGCTTTGCCCGAGTCAGAATTCCACAATGAATTCCAAAGCATCCCAGGTAGTATTTTATGTGATGATGTAAGAATGACATCCTGAAATACTTCAGCTGTGGTGGGGAGAATCCTTATCCAAGGCCTATACAGTAACTTGTTATAAAAATCTAAGCACCAATATAACTGAATAGGAGCTTAACTTCATAATACCAAGGATAACTGCATTTGAAATATGAAAACAGAAAGACTTTGGCTCAAGGCAGTGTATCCTGACACACTCTAACCCCTCAAGTGAAGGCCTCTAGGAATACGTGCCCTTCGTTGGTGCTCATTCACTGTTATCAGCCTTTTCAAGAAGAGAGACCTAAACCCCTCATTTATATGCCTCATGGTGGGAGAGGCACAGGGAGGGTGCATACAGAAATCTTACTGCTACAGTCAGTAATTCCTCGCTCCCTCTTAATTAAGAAAATGCACTTGTTCATCAAGAAATCTAGTGGCTTGCAGAGGCCCTTATGGAAAGAAAGATTTCTAACAGAGTAGGAAGCCAGACTTTTCAACTTTATGAAACCCTCCCAGATTTTGAGACAACTGCCCTTCCATCGGATCCTACCACATTAATTCTAAAGCAAGCCATGCTTCTGTCTGCTTAAAAAGGAAAAGCCACCGGAGAGCACAGCAACCCAAAACAAAACTAAAATGCACTGCATTCAGATAAATCCTAAACAAGGAAAACATATCAATCTTTTTCTTTTAGGACACAGATGCTTAATAGAAAGAAGAACACAAAATTTTAACTTCCAACAAACATAAAGTTGCATTTACAATCTCTCTCAACTTAAAAATCCTAAGTGTTCTGTTTGAAAAGGCTCAGTATTTGTACATGCAGAATTAAATACCAAAATACCCAACCAACGAAACAGACTCCACAAAAATAGGATATCAACAGAGACTGACATACATAACAGTTCTTATGCCTTAAATTCGACTCCATGGTGCTTTCAGTATCTTTAAATTCAATACTCAAAGACATTCTTCCAAAGGAAACTCTCCCTTTGACCACTCTTAACTGACTGTACTGGAGTAATCTAACTACTCTTTTTAAGAAAAAAAAAATTATACCCTTACCTGATTCCATGCATATGCCTTCTCATACCACGTAGGAACAAATATGTCTCGAGGTCTTGATTTGCAGACTAAACTGAAATTACACAAAAATAGCCTTAGGAAATACACTTGTATTTGAATAATTATAAATACAAAGGATTTTTTCTAGTAGATACAAGTGGGCACTTATGAGGTATCTGTGCTGAAGGGAATCAAACTTCCTTGTTAATTTAGTCTGATTTGTTCACTTCTCTGTACTTTGCCTCTCTAGTGTAAGAAGTCAAAATACAACTTTTCACAGGGACATTAAGTGTATCAGAATGTATTTTCTTTTAAAGAAAATCATGATTTTTTTTTTAAATTTACAAAGTACTAGAATTTGCAACTGTAATTTATTTCAGAAGTTTTATGCGTGTTTATTCACTAGAATGTATAATACAGCTATTTTTAGGGTATTTTGTTTTGCATGACAACTCAATTACTATAGATTGTCTGTCTGCTCCAGTTATTTCCTCAAGCTGTGCAAAGTACAACAGTAGCAGACTTTAATTAATTCTGTCTAAATGTGTTTTTCAAACCCTGATTTTAGTCTTAAGTAGTGGTGACATGCTGTAAATACAATTAGCTTTCAAAAAATGGAAAAAGTAATGAAAGACTGTTCAGGCTAAATTTTTACATATTTACTCTTATTAATGAAAGGTTAGGTTTTTTCCAAGACATAAAACAAAGTACAAACAGAAAAAAATATTCAAAACTGTGAAAGAATTTACACAAAGGAAAAGAAATCATGAAAATAGCCAGATTGTCTCTTCCTTCAAAAAGGTAAAAAAAAAAAAAAAATTAAAAAAAAAAAATAGGCAACAGAATTGGTAAAAGCACAAAGACTCCAAGAGAGAAATCACTACCACAGAACAGTATAAAATCCTAAAGAAGAAAAAGCCCAGAAGGCTGATGAGAATGAGACTGAGTTGGGCAGCTGGCACTGACTGAACTGGGGAACACGTCAAGGCTCAGGACCTGTGCCAAGGACCTGTGCAGGCTGCTCCTTCCCCTCCCAACTGTCTGGAGATGTCTGAACAATCAGCCCAAAAAAGGTGCCAAAACAGTAGCAAGTATTCTCACGCCTAAGGAAATAGCAGTGACATTTCTGTGCTTTGAATTTAGCGTGTGTTGATGTCCAAGCATGAGCTCCTGTTTCTGTCAGTCACCTCCAGAGAGGTTTTGTGGTTTTGCTTCTTCCTGCCTATGCTCTTTTCTTGACTTCTCTCTACATTTATTACCACACGGATCATGCAAGCCATCTTCATCCAGCTTTGAAGACTAAACATGGTACTACATAGCAGTGTCCAAAAGCAATGCAGACACCAATTGGCCTGAGGTACTTGGACACAAATAGGAAATTAAATATTGCATCAGCAGTATGTTAGACAGGTAGTATTTTACCAAGAGTTTTGCAGACGTGAAATGTAAACAGCTTTCCACCAGCCCGCACTGGTGTTCCTTAAGTTGGAAGTGCAAGCAGCGCTCATCTCTGAGGCACAGCCTTTGTGAAGCAGGACCAGCACGTTCTGCAGGCACACGCAGCCCGCTGCAGCACCTGCCTCGAAGCTGCCACGTCACAGAGAGAAGAGCAGCTGACCCGCTGGTGGCATGCATACCATCACGCCCACAACAAAAACAATCACTTTGCTCCCTGGTCATATCCAACACGTCTGCTGGCCAGCTAACATCTAATAGGTATCTCCACATCTTCTGGGAATTGTTTATGCTCTTTTAATTTCATTTCCAGTGCCTCAAAAGGTAAGGCTGACTCCCCCTACACTACTTAATTTATAAACTGTACCACACTGAATTTTCTTTAAAAGTTCTGGAAATAAGAAATATGCACGCTCGCTGTCAACTAAAAGCATTGTAACAGGTTTTCACAGCTGGGAAGAAAAAAAAAAAATCAACTGAGCAGCTACATTCAAAACAACAGGTTTTCACAGCTGGGAAGAAAAAAAGAATCAACTGAGCAGCTACATTCAAAACAAGAAACATCTGAAAACTCAGCATAAACAAACTGCTCTGATAATCACTTTGATAACCTAGGGTAAGGGCAGCTAAGCTTAAAAGCTTCTGATCTTTATCAGCATAAGGAGTTGCCTCACTTTGGCATATAGTTACTTTACAAAAGCTCTATTCAGGAAAAAAAAAAAAAAGGTCACATTTCCTATAGATGAGGCCAATACTAGAGAGCATAACATAAATCATAATTCATAGCTGAGCCAGAGCTCTTTTTGAAATCTGTTCAGTACAGAGCCAGGTAAGGATGAGAAAAGTCTGCTGATGACACAGACAGCACTACAATGCACACTACATGTACAAACAAGGGAAGGTTTTTCACAGCATGCTCACCAGCGGCAGACATTAGAAAGAGCCATTACAAGGGTACTTCATTGAACTAGCTCCCTCCAACACTTTCCACACACCACAAGCTGAAAAACTTCTCAAGACTGGCTGCACTGACTCACAACAGTCTTTTCAGAACCACTGCTTCAGGTAGGAGAAGCAGGGAGGCCTGCTGGAAAAAAAGGCAGATGGCCTCACTTCAATTAACCTAGGCCTTCCAGCAATGAATTTGGCCAACACCTGTCTACACAGGTCTGCTGAGGCAGGAAAGGCAGCACACACAATTCGCATGTAATGTGTAAGGAGAAAGAATTCCAAATCCTTCTGCACTCTTATGCCATAGGACTTCATTAGCTTTGTCCTGGGTGCATAAAGCAAAGATACATCAGAACTGTTATCCTGTAGAACAGGTTTTACAGTCTAGGTTTTATGACTCTTAAGCGACCAGGCTTCCCTGAAGAACCAGTGCTTCTACAAGAAGTCTAGAACTGTTGAGTATATTGCTTTATAAACAAACAAAGCAAACAAAATACATCATTACATGAGAACATGTTATTTCCCCAAAGCCTAATCTGAGCTATCCTTCAAGCAATCACTTCTTTTGGTTTTGCTGAGACTGAAACAGATGATCTTATTTCTACAAAATTATTACCATAGAAGTTTCTGACGAATGTTTTCCTGCAGCTGTGTCATTCTCTCTTGTCCAGAACACACTGCACATTCACAGAGTAGCTTATTAATAGCTGTCCTTAGGATGTTTATCTGTAAAAATACCAGTGACAGAATATCAAGTACTCTTAAAACATCACTAGTTATGTATTATATTATACTGACAGGAAGGTGGTCGTGGCACTCATGCCACCAAACTTCAACTGGAACGTTATTAACATAAACAAAAACATCTGAAGCTTTAGAAACGCTTCTTCCTCCAGATACAGCTCTGCTGGTCCAAGATGTTAATCTTCAGCCACTTGATATCACAATGTGCGAGGTTATTCAAATATGCCATAGAACATACAGGCTACCACTTGCCTGGATTTTTTCCAACACAGAGTTCCTTCTGTAAAAGTTTTCAGGATTTTCTCCCATTTGTCACATGCATAACAGCTCAGTGTTACCATTCTGCGTAAGGTGCCGTGAATACCGACAACACACACACCAAGTCAGTGGTCAGATATGTGTACTGGCATGTCTGAAGCATCCTTAAAAAGCCTCTAGAAACCACTGGTCATCACCTAATGCACCTGCTCTGTATACAGAAGCTCATCAGGGCATGGGAGATCCTTCACTGTCTAAAGCCCATGTCAAACCTGAAGCACAGGTCAAGTACAGCTTACTGTCCTGCATAACAGATTATATCTACATACTCCCTCCGGCAGATCTCTGCCTACCAGTTGCAAAAAGGCTGTAATGAGGAATGCAGGAATTTTTATTGTTTGGTTGATCTGCTCTGGGAGAAGTAGCTTGATACAGATGATTTACTTATCAGAGCTGTACAGTCAAACTGAAGATTGCCAAGTAGCAATGTGAGGCTGACCAGTAAAAACCACAATAATCCTAAGAACATCACTAACAAGTACGGACATGTGATTACTGTAACATTGACACTTTTGTTTTGAAAAGTGTCCAATGTATTGATCTATAATATTTTATTTTGTTCAAAGTGTATGGAGGGGGTAACTGTTTTTTTTCTTACAAGAATACAAGGTTATTAATAGGTATTACACCCCAAAAAAGAAAACCAAGCCTACAGCTTAAAACAATTTTTTTTAATTAACTCTGAGAGTTAACAAGCTCTGATGCACTGAATTCTACTTAATTCCTACTGTAGCAAAAATTTTTATGCATGTTTTACCTCTGATATGTCTTCCACTCCAAAAGGCACATCAAATGTCAGCTCCATGTCATTTTCTGGAAGAAGTGGAGCCCCCCAAGTCTGACTCCAACCCAAACCACACAGAACACCAGTAAAATACTTTCTACTTTTATCAACCCTACACAAAAAAGAAAGAAAACAGTCTCACCTAGAGATGAAGAAATGAAACTCATAAGAAGACAGACTTGAATGAATTTGTCTAAGCCACGCCAAGCGAGATACAGGTGTTTTAAAGAAGCTAAGACAATTGAGAGGCATTCACACCTCGTCACACTGGATTTTTAAATACAGTGATGAAACTAAACTAAAGTTCTGGTTATGAAACATGTACTTACAAAACCTAAAAGAAAATAATACATATGCAAAATTAAATTTTAATTAAGGAAAGCCAGCTTCACTGTTGAAATGATTTTACAGATACAAGAATTCAAACAAAACACAACAGTAATGCAAATGCCAGCTTTTACAAAAATTGCAGAAGCTCCTCTCCTCACGTAAGTTTAAAACTTGCCCAGTTCTACAGTTCATCTTCCTAGGCTTCCAGCATGATTGTCAGGAGCTGTACCGCCTTATTGTGAGGGTAGAGCCTGCAGCACCAGTTCATATGTACGTGAAAAAAAGTTATCTTAGCTATATATTATACTAAAACTAGTAAAAGACTCAAGACTTAATTACATGAACAGTAAATGCAGAAAGCAGAGGGAAAAAAAAAACCCAACAAAAAAACACCTGCCACCCATTTGTGAGAGTCCTTAAAGAAAAAAAAAAAAAGAACCACCACTTTTTAAAATGCATGAATACCTGAGTTCTATAGCAGGAGCAAACAGCATACTGAGGAGTGCAAGAAGGCCAGGAATAGGAAGCATCAAAGATGTTTCTTCTAAAAACACATTAGATCCTGCAGCAAATACAACAACAAATCTAAGGAGTATCTAATGAAAATTAAACATCAAAAAGATGTAATGTAGAACTACAGTGACACGTTTACTTGTAGAACCCAAAAGTCCAGTCAAACTGTACAAACATCTTTATTAAGCATTACCAGTTCCATTTGATGATAAAGCAGCAGCAACCAACAATTGCTGAAAGGGATCTTCTGGAGCATCATCGACAACAACAGAGTTTATACTTTCCTTTTGTATTACGATCTTTCTGGGGAGGAAATAAGAAATATTTTCAACATTAAAACATCCCAAACCATCTAAAAAGAGAATTATTTTAAATTCACAATGTAAGCTCAACGGATAGCAGTTACTGGCTGAAGACTACCTGAATATCATTTAGCAGATGTATATAGTGGTTAATAAATAATCTCTCTGTAAGACACTTAAGCACCTTTAATAAAACTATTCTTAAATTTTTACCTAGCAACAGTGTGCATATTAATGTAATTCAGGCCTGACTACTTCAGTCTTTTCAGTAAATAAAAATTCTGTAAAAATCTGTAAGAGTAACTAGGATGGTTTTTGCCTATTTATTGAAAATAACAGCTGAGAACGTGCCTATACTTCACAGTAAAAGTCTTCTCATACCTGAACTGTGATACTCTAGTCATACTGTAGCATTTCACTTCATAAGGACTGGATGGGCCACAAACTGTTACCTTCAAAAAGAGAGAACAGATGATATTCTAGTTAGCCAGCACCTGGACCTCACACCAAACCAAATTCCTTTAACAATGAAAACCAAAACACCTTTCAGCACATATTGACCAAGGCTGAATTGATAAATTGACAAAAAGCCTTTTCATTTCACCCATCTAAAGCAAACTTTGCTTGTTGAGGCACTTAAATAAAAATAATGTATTTTCACAGATGCTGGGGATTCACACCTTCCTTCTGGCTTCAAAAACACAAGTTCAGACTTCACAGAGCACCTAACAAAATCAGGTCATGTTCTGTTTACATGAGCAGGTGTTTAATCTTGAAAATATCTCACTTTATGAAAGTGAGTAGTTAAACAAAGATTACTCCTGAGGGTAAACTGAGCATGATTAGGTGCTTGAAAGCTTGAAATTTTGTCAGGTCTGAAATGGGAAAAGAATTATAATGCAGACAAGGCTTAACTTGTAATCAGAATGCAGAACAGGACACACATTTTCACATTTCATACTCCAGCTTAGTAGTGACTAGGTTTCTCGAAATACATAAGTAGAAATAAATTCTGAGTTTGGAATTGGCAGTGGGAGAAACACTCACTGTTCCATTACTATCAGTTACTGGAATGTTGGCTGTATCATCTCTTCTAGCAGCTCACCTATTGCTAGCTGAGGAAGAACAAAACACTATATATAGTAAAAACCATGTTTAAATTTTCTGAAAAATTGATAGGGTCTTAATCTTGCTTTTTTGCTGTAGTTTATATAAAGTAGACTACCACGTGTGGAAACACTGTGTTCATTTTTTCAATTTTATCTTTGTTCTGCGGTGGTTCAAAGTCCTGCCTTAGAGCATGTTAGAAGATTCAGTTCACTTAGCTCTTAGGCTATCCTTCAAAACTTTGTTAAAAGCTGCAACAGACTAGTCTGCAATGGTAGTCACATTATGGCTTTCTACCAACAGAAGGTAGAATGCGCTATGAAAGGCATCAAGTATGGTTTGGTTATTAAAGGTACTTTCAGCCTACATCACAATTTGACAAGCAGGGTCATGTAATGACATACCAAAGCCACCACTAAAGTTACCTTATGGGTTGGTGCAGCACATTTATTGTCAGAAAACAAGTTTAACAATCTTTCAATAAGATGCTTTTCTTCCTCTCTTGAAGATACGGGAATTTTCTCTTCTTTCTTCACTTGGTCCAAAAATAATCCCTTGAGCAAATCATGGCTTTGCTATATAATAATGGAAGACTGTTAAAACCATGAAACACCAATGTTTTTCAAAAAATTTACAAAAAAAGTCCTACACAAAAAGAGCATGCATATGCATACTTGCATATGAATACAAAAAACAATGTTCTTATCACCTTTCAGATTATATAAAACATAAAAATGGAAGACGGATAAAACCATGAAATGGTTACATTTTTTTCAAAGTTTCAAAAAAACAGTGGAGCAGTTTAATTGATGCCATTATCTCCCGGGAAACACATCTTCCAAAATGTGTCTTAAAGCAGCAATGCTTTTGGCCAACAGCTCAATATGAATTATGTACATAGTTAAAAATATATTGTCCCATTCAAATACTAATCTTGCCTAATCTCATGGCATTAGTCAAGACTTCAGCTCAACTTCTCAGGACTTCTGGCAGCCTGAGCTGAAATTAATTATGTAAAAGTAGAAGCAGCTTACTCAATACATACTTGTGATTCGTATGATTCCTCTGCTAGTTCAGCGTAACATTCTTCAATAAGCATATCTCGAATATTCACAGAGTCTTTGCACTTTGAGTAACGGAAAGCATCCACGTGCAGAACACTATGCACAAGTGAATACACCTTCACCAGTAGGGTACAGCCATTTACCAGGGAGGCAAATCTCTGGCTAGCACTGTAACTCCACCGTTCCCCACATACAAGAGATTTTGCAGATGGACGCATCTTGCATATCTTGAATTCTAAAGCCTAAAGCAAAAACATTGAAAACAACACTTGCCTGAGTAGAGAATCGACACGAAAATCTTTAATTTTCTCAAACTGTTTGAATCCATAACTATAAGTGACTTCATAATTATTGCTGTGGCTTATGTTAATTCCTACAACTGCTGTAAAGCTACTGACATAATTCCTATTCTGTCATTGCCAACACAGCTACACATTACATCTCATATCACTTCAATATTGTACATAGTTGCTAATGAATCAGAGCAAACAGAGCATGAATAAAACATAATTTGGTATTAATTCCCCACCCACATTAAAATCTTAGGACTGTGGTGATGTCTTCTCTGGAAAAAATTCAGGTAACAGAGAACTTGGCAAGACCACTGCAGCTATTCTGTCCCTGGCAAGCAAGAGTAATTAACTTCTCATTTAACCCCTTTGCATAATCAGTATCTGTAATTATGCCTTTGAATGAATTTACATCAAGAATCCTACATTTTTTTCTAGCCGATCATTAAAACTGGTCATTAAAAGATTAGGCCTGGCATGGAAATACATTTCCCTTTAACACATCTGAAGAAAACACAAAAAAGGATGCTTCTGGCCAAAATTAATTCCACTTATTTTTTTTAACTCAATTATAAAAGAAAATTAACAAAAGTAACCCTGTCGAGATCCAATACTAAGAAGAGATAAATAAAATAAAACCATACTTCTGCTCATTCGTTTCTCATTTTCATCATTAAACGCTTCAGAGAATAAAGTTAGTATGATATACCTCTTTCAATTAGCTGGGAAATATTGGAATGAGGACTGAAAAGCTGAATTTCGCTTGAACTCCCTAGGTATTTTATTTGTAAATATAGCTCAAGAGAATTATTCTTCTGAAAAACTACCTATAAAGTCCCTCAGATTTGTGTTACAGATCACTACTGAATTACCAAGAGAGTTCTCTCTGAAAAGATCCAAGTAAAGCCAGTAGTTCAAAGAAAAACAAAGCAGCACAAAGAAAACCAGAGACTTCTAGCTTTATGAAATTTAAATCACATATCTCCTATGTATTTGTCCTATAACTAATGGTGTAGCAGAGCAGGGGCTTTGATGGAGCAAAAATACTCTGCAGCACTGTAACTGTACTCAAGATACTTGCCACTGCAGACTTGTGCCAGGCAGACAAGAAGAGACACATGCTGCTACTTATCTGTGGTAGGAGCAGCTAGTTTTAAGCAGAGAACAATCGATTAAACTGGTCATTGATCGCTTCTCCTCCCTGGGCTGCCCTCTAGCCTGTATAAATCTCTGTCATTTGCTCAGAGGTTCTTTAGACTAAAGCAAAGCTGATCTATCGGTCAGCCTGTTACTCCTGAGCTTGCATGTAAGCTGGGAAACCAGAAAAACATTCTTGTTCTAGAGGGAATTTCTACTTCTCATAGAACTGATGGACAGCAAAGAAACTGACAACCAAAAGCAATGAGCAGCAAAAGGCAGATGTCGGAGCAATTTTCCCTCTCCTTCTGCTGTTCCTGTGATTACAGGTGGGAAATAGATCCCTCTATGTTGTCCTCACAGAAACAGGACTTGTTCAAACACTCAGATAAAAAACCTGAACACAAACAATGTTCTTCACATCCAGCCAGGCAGCAAGTGCAGGCTTCTCTTCTTCCCACCCCACCCTCCCCAGTAAGTGCCCCGAAAACAAAAGGCTGGATAACGTTTCTCTACAATTCAATACAACACAATTCAGTTACAAACAAGAATTACTGCTCTGTGCATACACATCTGTGGAAAACATTTATCCACCTATTAGTGAAGGCGATTTGTAGGTACCTGATTAGCAAAACATGTTACTTCATTATTATTCTGAAAAGTATGACGATTTTACGTACACTTCTGTTTGACAGACCAGACATGAAAATATCTATGAAGCAGCAGCAAATAGCATCACCCCTACCTGGAAAGGAAGCTCTTGAAGATAGCTTGGAATCTCTTTTAATTCTTTTATAGGCACCTTAGATCTATTGCCATAATCCACAAAAAAAACCTGAAAAAAGAATCAAGAGCATCTGCAGAGATTCTGCAACATTAAACACGCTATTTTTAGTGTCAAGGAAAGCAACAACCTAATTTTATTAATTACAGTACAACATGATCTTATTAAGCGAAATGGAAGCAAATTCAGAGTCTGGAAAACATGCAAATGAAGTCACGTCAAAAATAATAGGTCAAATTTTATCATGTTTGCGCTACTTGATCCCTTGGTTTAAACCACCACTGGTAATGCAAATAATCTGCTAATCTAGAAAAGACAAATCTCTCCGAAAGGCTCTAATTCTCTCCCTGCAATTAAATCTGTAAAATCTTACTTCTTAACAGTGAGTGATACCACCCAATAACTGCTTTTAGATTAGCAAAAGCCAACATGGATCAGGTGACTGTTTATAAACGCAAAAGAGAAAGTGATGAGGTCAGCACTGTTATTCACTAGTTTTCCATGACTTAATACGGAACTTCGTAATTTGTTTAAACTCCATAAACTGCTTTTAGATTAGCAAAAGCCAACATGGATCAGGTGACTGTTTATAAACGCAAAAGAGAAAGTGATGAGGTCAGCACTGTTATTCACTAGTTTTCCATGACTTTAAACAAATTACGAAGTTCCGTATTAACTCCATAGTGGTGACACCCAACTATGTTAACAAATCAAGAAATTCAAAGGAGAAAAAGGGCTGTATAAAGACCAATCTAAAAAAAAAAAAAAAATCTAAAAAAAAAGATCCTTCCTTAACTTCTGAAAAGTATTGCCTGAAAAATGTATACCAATCTTGAACTGTGGCACTAATTTCCATTACTGATCTTGGCACAAAAAGCCAAAATTTTCTGATGAATCTGCTGAGGATGTAGAACTCAGAAATATAAATACTGATACAAAAAAGATCACACTGAATGGACCTGAGAACTCAACAGGAACAGGAAAAACCAAATGGTATGAAGTAGAAGATTACAGCCTTTGGAATTCTTAACAATTTCTGCTATAAAATTTACAATTAATAATGAAGCGTTTAATTAGTTGGAAATTACCAAGGAGACAGGACTGAGTATAAGATGCCAAGAGGTGGCCCATGCAAAAAAGCTATGAAAAGGCAAACGTAGCATGTACCACGTTAAGTAATTTTTGAATACAGAGGTGAAACACTGTGTTGGAAGAGGAATACTAACATCACTGCATAAGCAAAGGTGGAACTCTGATTATGGAAGCATGCATCATTCTGCTTCAGAAACCTGATGTCAAAACAAAACAGAGGAGTGAGATGGAGACCAGGTGAATGGAGAGTCAAGGTAATACCTGAGATGAGAATTTTAGCTTGCTTCAATCAGAAAAACAAAGTCCAGGAAGAAAAAGACAGACAAGAAACTGAAGGGGAGGGGAACGAAGAGGAAAAGAAAATCTATGCAAACCAGGGAAAGAAACACTGTCAGAACAACAAGCCTAGACAAATTGGCCATGAATGACTGAAAACTGCCAATACAGTGGGGGCAAGAAACTTACTTTTCAGATGGATTTCAATATATTTATGAAGAGGAAGTGATGGGGTTGCTGCCAGCAGTGCAGCACTAGACTCTGATATAGGTATTCCTTACCATGTTTTCAAAGTTATTGGAGGTTTTAGTCTTTATTTTGCTTCACTTTACCTCAGCACACAAGACACTTTACTGTATCAACAACAGCTTCTCAATTTAACACTAAAATATTCCTGTGTTCTGGAAAAACACTAATTCATCTATTCTGGCAACATTCTATTTATTAAGGTTTTATTTTAGTTCTAGTTCTGCAGATTTCTTTACTGGAATTTTTTATAATTATCATGAATATAGTGCTTTGTAAAGAAAAGAAAAAAAAGCACAGCTCCAAGATTTTTAACTCAACTATATCCTACCAATTCAATGTGACATATTACCATACCTGAGCAAAATTTCCACAAACATACAGAATACGAGCTCTATAGTATCTTGTGGTTTCCAGCTGAGTGAATGGTGCCAGACAAACCAACTCTGGATGTGGAGACACTGTCAAATCCATCAGGTTCTGGTAGTTCACCTGAGCAGTTAGAGCATCAAGTACAGTCCTATTTTTTTCATCTATCCTGTAACCCCAGAAGTGTCCAACTTCTATTATCTGAAAGTACAAAAATTAGACAATATCAGATTCCATATGATTTTATTCTTCTACATCAAATACAAAACACATCTGAGCAAAATCAATAAAGCACTCCTACTCCTGATATACACATAAGAATGTTCTCATACCGCATTAATATGGTGAAGCATTTCCCTCTCATAATTAATGTTACTTTAAAATGTTCATTTGCTGTGCATCTGCAATACCCTTGTCATCTAAATAGACCCTGATATAAGCATTACTAAAATACAGAAAATTAAGAAAAGACTGCTTCCATTTTTCTAAACCAAATTAATATATAGAAAATATAATGTATACAGTTGGTTAAACAGATACATACAGACACACTTTTCTTACTAGTGAAAGAGTACCAGTTAGGTACATCTATCAGCAAATTGGCATTGTTACCAGTTATGATTAGCCATCCTTTAGGAAGCTTAAAAGAACATACCACTATAAATGAAATTGAATAAAACAAGTTATTTTTTCAAACAGCTTACTGAACTCATATACCATTTCTGATCTTATACTGAATGCTCATGACAAAAAAAGAATCCTTCTTTATAATACATATGATCATTAAAGCTGATGTATTAAACAGAAGTAGCACAGACAGTTAAGTTACTGGAAAGTGTCTGATCAAATCCATAAACATTTTTGATACAAGAGACTTAGCTGAATAAAATGAAAATACTATTTTCTGCACTTGCAAAACATGGCACTGCTATCAAGAGCTCTTATAATTTCTGCTAGCTCAGTGGTTTGGATTTTTTTATTATTATTATTTTTATTTCAGAAGCATATATATTGCTTGCTATTGCTCAATTTGTTGAGAAGATGATAGTTAACACAAGATTTAAAATTTTACAGCTTCAGAATTCATAAACCTTTATACACACATATGATTCTCCCCTAACACACCTATCTTTTATGCATACAATATTTTTCTGAATGGGCATGCAATACCATTCATTCATCTCATTTCCCACATCTACAGTGTCTGAAGGGAAGTGCCAGTTAATGATAACCAGGTAAATGGCCCAAATACCTACTGATTCTCATTTCTGTAGTGTACACAAATATTTTACCTCTCTCACTAATCTTCTTTACATTTATGCCTACTTCCACCTAACATTTACTGCCAGCAAAGCCCACAAATTTTGTCAAGTGCACATAAATTCCAATGTCTGAAATTTATTCACGACATGCGAGTACTGTTTGACAAAGAACAACTAAAAATACAAAGAATACCAAGAATATTCTCCATACCTCTTACGGATTCCTCTGTGCTAAAAACATCATTACTACCCATTCTTCTAATTTAAGCTCATTAGATGTTTGTCTCTGCAAAGTTATCTAGGTAATAATTATTAGAAATAATCTACTTCAGAGGTAGAATATTCCTACCTCTGTTACCTTGATGGACAGAAGATTATTTGGGATCATCTGGTGTAAAGTACCAAATGAGACTTCCATTGGCTCCACTGTCTGCTTCTGACAGTCCACATTTACCCTAAAAAGTTTATGGAACAAAAAAAAAAAAAACCTCAAAGAGTTAAATTTTTTTGCTTTCATTTGCTTCCCAAGGTGTCCCTAGGGCATGTTTGTGTACTTAATGACTTATATGTATATAAATAAACATTTATTTATTTATTTAGAAATGTATGAATTCAACTGGAATGTAAAATGACCACGCAGAACCAAAATACTACAGAGAAACTATTTCAACTTCATTATAACAAGATAATTGAATTTCATTATGCCATGATAATTTCATTTTCAAGAAGCAACTGTGCCATCAAATTATTAGAAATCCAAAGAATTAAGGTTCGGAATTGGGGCTTTTTGCTATGGCATAACTTCTAAGCTTTTTTTTTTTTTTTTTTTAATTGAGTACAGTACAGCACAAAGATAAATTCAGCATATCTTTTTTTTTCATATATACAATATATCTTTTACTTGACAAAAGTTAAGAATTCTAAAATTATTCTTCCAGCCTAGGAAACTTCTTTCTTGAGTCCCTCAAGAATTAATTTTCACAAAGATTTTAACATTTGCACAAAGATTTGCTGTTTTGGGCACAGTGAAACTACTAAAATCTTTTATTAAAAACTTAAGTACAATCATCTGGAAGTGAAGTATTCACCTGCACTTTACACTTTCCAGTCCATTCCTACCTTCCCTATTTTAGGTTTCTTATTTTAAAATATTAAAATGGCTGCAGACCAATCAGGAGATAGGCAGATTACCATTTTAGCAAACTGCTTGTATGACCTGAAGCTGAGAATCACAGAAAACATATAATAACAATGAAACTCACATGCCAGACTTTTCTAGCAAAATCAGGTGCGGACCAAAGAGAGTCATTACATTGCATTCCTCATCAGAATTTTCTATTATGCCTCCCCACCTTATGCTATTACCCTTCCCCCCAGTTTCTGTTGTTATACTCCTCCTCACTCCCTTTCTGTTATGTCCCCAAATGCACTCCTTACTTATTTCAGTTCTAGCAATCCCCGCATTGTCTCTAGCACAAACAGAAATTACTGTGTACATCCATATTTCCCTATGCCCAAGGGAAATGGACTAGAACCTTAGAAAAAAGACAGCGCACACTTGGAGTTCTCTTGAACAAGAAAAAACACCTTTAGCTATAAAGAAATATGTAAGATAATCATGTTACTTCTAGTCCTGCAAAAACATTCTGCTTATACAAAGTTTACACACCTGTTTTTTGAACCTAACACATGTCGCTTGGTGACACTTCCAAGGAAATTCTCACAGAATCCTACTAACCTCACTTCAACTTTACACTGCAAAGAAACCCATTTTCCATATGTAATACAATTACCTTAGAGATTCCATGCTTGCAGCTCTCACATCTTGCAATTGCCTTGCAATTTCATCTGGATAATGAACATCCAGCTCAAGAGGAATTCTCAGCTGTGACATCTTGACTGACAGGTACACTGCAGGAAGAATCTTAAAGCCTTCCATTGGGTTACGGGAGAACTCCACAAAAGCCCTGTTCAAAAAAACCTCATCAAATAAAATTGCAATAAATACTTGATGAGCAATCAGACCCAACAAAAAACCCACAAAAGCCACAATTTCTTCTCCCTGTCTTTATCTTAGGAGGCCAGCAAACAGTAAAAAGTAGGTTCCTCACAGGCTTTGCCTACTGCTCTTATGCACCTTGAAACTTCAATTATGATGATGGTTATAAAACTAACATCTTCACAAGCACATACCAAATTTACTGATCATATTTAATACAAGTAGAAAGGATGTGTAAATATATGCGAGTAAGAAAAGATTTAAAGATTGGAAATTGTGTAAGAGAGGCTAACATGAACTGAACTTTGGGAAGTTGCAGTCCAAAGTTAGCTAGAAGATTAGCTAAAACAGTCAGTCACATGCAGTTCGTGCAAAGCCATCTGACTGTACAAATAACCTAAATTCAATATACCAGTTAGAAATAAATACAGACAGATCAGCTGCATTTAAGGTCCACTGTTAGACAACAGAAGAGACAAAACACAAGACAGTCTCTAACTCAGCTAGTTTATCTAATGTTATTCCAATCAATGCATATCAAACTTCAAAACCACCCTTCTTACTCTAGCCAAGACATTAAAAATAAATTACTGCTTCCAAGGAGATGAGAAGAAATAAAGTAATTTTGTCAGTGCACCATTGACAAAGAAAGGAATTCATTACTAGATTCATAACTGAGAACACGAGAAAGGCAGGAAACTTAAAAGTATTTTATACTTACTTTGATCCATCATAGGCAATAGATTTTACCTGCCCACACTGTCTAAGCAGTGACTGCAACTGTTTATGGTACAGGTATCCATAGGGAGGAATATTCTTCAGCTGTTAAGAAAAAGAAGTTAAATTTGGATACATTCAATTATTTTAATGGATATTTTAAGTTCACCTAAATATAATTAGCTTTCTCCTTCACTTGAGCTGCAACAGCGATACACAATCAGAAACACAAAGCATACTCTGAACTTGCATTTCACAAATTCAGTGAGCTAAACTAGCTTGGAAACTAACTCACAAAGCAGCGGAATACCTTTCTCCTACTTTAACACCTAGGTCACTCAGGAGGTAGATGAGATCCAACATACGACAAGGGTACACGCAGTCAAAAGCAAAGCAAGACTCCAGCAACACTAATTTACATCCGTTTAACACTGTAGTTTCACAGCTATTCACACGCCACTGTAGCCAGACATCCATTTTTCTACCTTGTTCTTACTCATCTCTCATTGGAGATCTTGCTTTAATACAGAACCACAGAACTCCTAACCAGTAAGCTCAAACTTCTGGACTTTGAACTGTTTTTCAGGGGCTATACAGCTGTCTCTTCCTCCCTTTGGCTCTTGTATCTCAGACAGGAAAGAACAGATTATTCTTAGAAAACCTTCATATGCCTTGTTACAGTACTAAGATCAGCTGCTGGTCAAAAACATGGTCTAGATCAGACTGCAGAAACTGCCTCAAGACAAGATGATTTTGAGAGACCATACAGTGGGAGGAATAATTGCCTTTTATATTTTTGGCTCACACCATTGAGAGCTTAAGGGACTTCCAGCACTTATACCCAGGAAGATCATTTACACTGATGAAGACACAGCAGCTACTTCATAGCAGCTACTTCTTCCTTCTTCAAGAAAGCAAGCAGTTGAGATACGAGCAGATCAAGAATTACACATGTTAAAAGTAAATAGCTCTTCAGATCTAACAGTTTAATCTTAATCAATGTTGCGCTTTTTTTGTTGCTTCAATATCCTGAAACAATACCTTGAAAACTTCAAAAACATACACAAATGTGTTTATGTGCACATATTGCCATGCCAACATCTCCTTCAGTACAGAACTAGCCTCTCTTCTTGGGGAAGCAGTAAAGAACAAAAAAATTCCTAATCAGTAAGCTTTTATGAGTTTCTCTCCTACCTTTTTATCTATCTATTTTCTCTTATGCCAATACAAGACTTGTCTTTGCGGCTCAATGGTTTACAGGTCTGTTTTCTTTAAGCGTAGGTCATGGTTACTTTACAGTGTTATACCTAGTTCAGGTTGTGTACCATTTTCCAAAATCAACACAGACATTTCAAGCTTGCACTTAATTCAATCAGATAAAAAATACTTCTCGAAGAAGATATAAAGAAAGAGTGCAATACCTGAGTAACCTTAAAGCAAAAAAGTATGTATGCCATGCACCACTTCAAGCAGCAGATTACAAAGAAGTAACATTAAAGTTGCAACAACGCTTTTCACAAATACTCATTAAAAAGTACCCTTGATAGTCTTGGTTCTATTTTTAAAGTTTTTTCTTAGTTTTACAAAAGTTTTTGCCTGTTCAAGACTAGCAATCAAACGCACAAAGGCAGTTCTCAGTAGGAATTCTTCTCAAATTGCCCACCCACGCAATGTTTATTACAGAGAAAGAAAGGGAGATGGGAGAGAAGACAACTTACCAGGTGAGGATCAGAGTAGATAACTATTTCTGTCCTTGCCCAAGACAGAACAAAACTTGAAAATACCGCCCAAGCACTACATATTTTTATTACCTGATTCTTTATTTATTCACCTTCTCAACATACCATTACAGTGGTTTTTGGATCTTTGCCAGCAAATTTTCTCACTGAAATTTCTTCATCACATTTCCGAAAAGTAAAGTAGTTTGGATAAAAAGCACCAGCTATTACAACCTGAAACCAAGAAAATCTTTCGTAAAACACAGCAGATCATATTCAGTTTCTTGAAAAGAGATATCGACAGATCTTTATATGAAGATATTCTTCTTGTCTCTTTCCAGGAATTACTGTATTGTGGACTAAATATTAACTCATGCAAATCCTTAAAAACATACTTTAATTAAAAGAGTTCAACTTCTGGAACAATTTTACAACATTTTAATATTTTTTGTATGCAGATTTGCTCTATGAAAACTATAATTGTTAGCCCTGATTTCAAGAAGAGCCTCAACTTGAAATAAATTAATATAAAATAGGTGGATGAAAATTGTTCAGTTTTCATGCTACATCTTACAGCTCGGCTCTGAAAAGTTCACTGCTTGCACTGTTAAACCAACTGCCACTGAAATGATAAATAATTCTGTGAAAATAAAATCAATACTTATCAGACCAAATAAGACAAGAAATTAAATGGGAAATTTGACAAACTTATAATAGCTGAAAGACATCTAATTCACTGCCCCCTGCAATAACTAACCAAGGCAGGGATGGTCGAAAAAGAGCACTCAAAACAAGCGAAAACATCACTTTCAGCACTGTTAGTTCTTAGCCTTCCAACACAAACCATCCTTCTTTACAGTACTTCTATGACTTTAACAAAGATTAGTCTAGATATATACTTTAATTCTTTTCAGAATGACTTGGTTTTATTTTGATGAACTGTCAGAAGCAAAGGGACAGCCAGAGGATGAACTTGTGAACCACAAAAAGTAACATTAGTTGTCCTTCCAAGCTGTCAAAAATAATTACTTTTTTTCCACCTGCAATCTGAAAATCTACAGAGAATTTTGAAACATGGGTGTAAAACTCATTCATCAGTACTACAAGATAAAAATCTAGTTATAAATTTTGTAAATAATGGCTCTTCCCTGAATAGTCAATAAAGCATTACCTGCAAAATGAAGCGTTGTTTGTATACAGATTCCTCATCCAGAGCAGATGGCTGAGCATTAATACACATGTTAAATGCTCTTACTCGCTTCTTCAAGTTGTGAAATAAGTCTGCCACCTGAAATTTGAACTTTAAGTTACACCTTAAACAGATCAAAACAGTCCACAAATCAAAGTAAAACCTGTTAGTAAAAGTCTGAATAAGTGGGCAAACTCCCCTCCCTTTTTAGGTGACTAGTATGCATTTCACCTAATACACTGCTTAGCATCTTTGCTTTGGAAAATAATTTCAGTACTGTGATTCAAGCAGTTTTCTTGACATCTCTTTATAATGTAGAGTTTTGTAGTCACAAAGCATATTATGCATATATGATAGAGAAGAGAATTAGAAAAAGAACTGTAATAACTTTTTACAAGATGATACACTGATTCTCCATTTCAATCATTTTAGGTATTTATCTTAAAAGGTAAGAAAAATGCTAACAAGAACCTGGGACTTCTGCACCTAACTGTAGCAGTGACTACATATGCTGCACCCTCAGTTCAGCAGACAACTGTGATGACTTTAAGTGAGATCAAACTTAAGCCCAACAGCAGGACATTCTCTGTTAAGCTTTCAATCCTAAGCGTTTCCAAGCAGCTTCCATAAGCAGCCACTGGTCCTCCAACCACACAGTGAATGCTTTCATTGTCTCAGCTGATTTTGGAGCAAATGTAAAAAAGTAGAGTGTACTCAGCTGTTTCATACCTATATTTTCCTTTCTGCTGCTGGCAGTTTTAGGATACTAAATCTCTTGTTATTTTCCTTATAGGACAACTACCATAATCAGAAACCAGTCGGTGTGCCTGCCTCAGTTCTGCAAATCCACTTCCACACAAGGAATTATAAAACTGTTCTCTGAAAGTCTGGCAAATGAAAACTCCAAATTTTCTTAGTAAGTGTTACTGTAGACATCCATTCTAAACTCCTGAACTATTATGTCATGCACAACTTCTTGAATTATCTGAAATTGAGCCAAGAGAACACCAACTACCCAAGAGGCTATCACATGAGACTGGTCCTTCAGCTCTCCAGTTTTACACAATTTGCTTTTTCCTCATGTTTTTTTTTCCTTTATAGCAGATATACAAGCTAAGAAACTGTTGGCATTTTTTATCCAGATGATTACTTAACATTAAAAGCCTCCCCCCGCTCCCCCCCTGTGCTTTTTGAACACAGGCCTTACATCACTCATGCCAAAGGTACGACCTGCTGGAACAATGGGCAAGGCTATGCTCTGCCAACCACAGTTATTCAGGAGTTATTTCCCCTCTCAACTGTTTCCAGCCTCCACTTCTGAGCCAAGACAATACTGGATGTGCCACTCCAACAGGCTCCACGCACCAAGAGCCATCTCTCCACAGTATCAACTACGGCAGTTAACAAGCTGAATGAGTCCATCCCTCCCAGGCATGGGAACTTGGCCTTACTAACATAAAAATGATTATCTGAAGACCATTCTTCACAAGAATGCACACCTGGCTTTGCTAACATTACAATGATTTTCCTCACCTCCCTCCTTTCTTTGAAGCCATGTATAAATGTGGTCTCTGCAACTACTTGAGAGAGAACATAGGAGCAGAGGGGGAAATTCTGCCTGAATGTTTGCTTGCTATGACCATAGTTAGAGTAAAGCTTCTGTCTGATCTGTCTTAAATTGTACTTGGAGTCCTGATATTCTCTGGCAACTTTAAATAGTACGATCTCTCCTCCCCCAAAACCCAAAATCTAAAAATTCACAGCTTATTTAAAGAAAATATACATCTATATGTATTGACAGATACATCATAATACAGGTAGGCTTATCTAAGATCTTAACATTTATAGAAAATACGGAAAAGTTAAGTCCTTTTGCTTACAAAAATGATTATCTACTTCATCTTACCTCTCTGATCTTCCTGATATGAATACAATTTGATCGACCCCACTCAAGCTCTTCCTGGAAAAGTGAAAAATGCAAATGTAAAAATTGTTAGAAACTTGTTTCTACTACTGCTAGTAAGCTGTCTCTCATATTCTTCCATGCAGTCACAAATAAGTATATACAGTGCTGAAATAATTTGATCTCATTTCACAGCTTTCTTTGCATCCATATCAATTCAGTATTATGACATGTATGAGAATATCAGACAATTACGTATTTGATTAATAAACTATACTTTGGTTACCACCAGTACACCTATGGGTCATCTAAATTTTTCATATAAAACCACAAGTCCAACTCCTCTGTGTTGCTACTATAGAATCTACTTTAAGATGGACGCTTCTTCCAAGAAAACAGAACTTCTTTATCTGGATGCATAACTTTAGACTGATTCTTGGCTACTCATTATAAAACTCAGCGTATTTTATGCACTGGTGTTCGTAAAGCATTATGCTCTGAAAGAAGTGGAGAAATAAAAGAGGTTTTCTCTTATACACACAAAAGAAAGACTAGAGGCAGTCACTGTGTGCATACTACTGGTTTTTGTGACTGATGCACATAAAGATCTTCCATCTTTCAGGGTTTTTTGATGAGGGAGATTTGTGTGTTTCTTTAAAAAAATAAAAAGAGACACTTCCGCATATTAAAAATATTTCTTTCAACTACAGCTCAACTTCCCCTTTCAGCTTAGATTTCAAACCCTCTGGCCTCTGTTGATCTATCTGTGAAAGGGACTACACAAGGGATTGTCTTCAAGTACTCACCACTGGATTCAGACTCATGTTCTCTCAAAGTCTCTGTTTCTATTTGCTTATGAAAAATCATAACTACTGTAAAGGAGGATTGCTAGCAAAAATTCCTTACCAAAAATATAAAATACTCAAGCACTGAAGTCACCACCCTTGAACAGAAAAGAATATATAAAGATAAACTTTAACTAACCTTGGGACGTTTCAGCTCCCCTTTTTCTTTGCAGGCCTGCCATGCCTAAGAAAGAAGTGGTGCAGTATTCAGGCACAAACTGTAATGCTTTAGTAATAATCATTACAAATACTAATGTGTTGTTTAAACCACGACCTTTTTTCCATACCTATACCAAAGATAATTTTAAAACTCTAATTTAAAAACCAGAGATGCCCTTGGGCTAACATGGACTACAAATATTTAAGCACAAAAGAGTATAAGGAAATCTGAATCACAGTAACTTACGTTGAGGACACTTCTTTGGATCAGTTGTTCCAACATCCCACACAACTGGGCCAACTTAAATCAGGTTTTTGAGGATCTTTTCTATAAAACCCTGAGTAACCTCGGCTGACCTCATGGCTGAACCTACCCTGAGCAGGAGACCGAACTACAGACCTCCTCGGGTCTTTTCCAGACTTAATTATTTCATGATTCTAGTCTAATATGATTCTTGCCTAATTGGTTTCTAAGCAGATACAAATACTTCTCACTCTTATGAATAGTCTTACTCTATTTTGATGACAGTGGGCAAGAACTCTGGGTCTTCCTTTGCTCATGCATGAGCACACAAAGTGGTGTGGCTGCAAAATGTAATTCTAAGAATGCAATACTGGAGGACTGGTAGTGTGGCAGGGTTACAAATATTGTACCACAACACACTAAAGAACAAGAATTGCTGTAGGAAGACAACTATTCTGCCTTCAAGTCAGCTTAGAAGTTACGGCACGCAATGCCCCACCTACAGACTGAAATTGGATGAACTGTAATTACATACACTGCCTCAATCCTGCAACTAAATTGGAAACATAGCATTTAGGTCACTGAACTTCTCAACATAGCTTAAAGAGATTCTGGATCTTGAAGCATTCCAGAAGCAGACTAAGCATGTTATTTTACAAGGTGTTAAAGGAGTAAGTTCTGATTTGTGCTGGGAGAGGTACAATAGCCACCTGATAACACAGCAACATACAACAGTCTATCCACCTAGTTTTCTGAGAGGAGATGGACTGAGTATTAAAGCATATGCAAACACTCATAAAAAAAATAGAACAACTTGGATGCTTTGATTTGATGCTGTAATAAAGCAGGCTGCTTTCAGAGCCTTTCTTTTCTCCTTGCTTTGGTACAAAAGTAAATGAACTGATTGATTCAGATGCAATTCTGTCATGAATGCCTCCCAGAAAACAGGGCTGGAAGAGAAATTAACCCGGATATTAATGAAAATACTTTCATTGTTAGACAGCAAATGTATGACAGATGTCTGCAGAATCCATTTCTTCTAGTTTGACAGCAGGCCACCTCATAGTAAATTTTCCAGCTTACTGTGGACACTGACTATTAGCATAGTTGAATAGCCAGACTGCATTTCTCTACCTTGACTGAGGCTGTCTGACATACTGATTTTAGATAATGCTTTTGACATTCACCACTTCATACCCAAGCCTTATAAGATGTCAGAAAAATAAACTTCACTTATCTGACATTTTTTCCTTTAGAAACACTCTCTTTATAAAATCACATCACTTAAGCCAGGCTGATTAGCCTTTACTTCCCTGTATTCTTCTCTTTCTACTACCAAAGCTTTTGGCCTTTTCTAATTCACTGAAACCTTTGCATAAGCAAGGGCTTGAAAAAGACATGCTAATTCAAAAACTCAGCCATTCAAAACACAAAGCTTTCACATCACTCACACACAGAGATACTGCACAGGAAGCTCTGTTTGAATGTTCGTGTTTATTCTCCAGGACAACATACTGGTTTATAGAAATATACCTTCAGATTAACAGGACACAAGTGAAATATACAACAGGATAAGGGGAATTCAGAAAAGATGACGCCTCAGCTCCAGCATCAGTGGGTACATGTGGCATATGTGCGCTTCATAAAATTCTTACACCAGAGTACAGAAAAACAAGCCAGCTTTCACCAAAGTGAAAAAAGGCCAACGTTCACAAAATGGAATAAATGAAATCTGCAGCTGAAGATTTTCGAGTCTCCAGAAGATTACAGAATATGTCAGGATTTTGTGGGATTTTGAATAACAAATTCCTCCAGCAAAAGTCTTTCCTACCCTGTAGCAACCCCTTGTAACTGCAGGGATGACCTCTGTCCATGGTACTGGGCGACCAATCAGCCAAGCGTACAGAAAAACCACATTTGGAGAAAATAAAATATTATGAAGTGAAAGCCATGAAGTCTGGAGAAAGGACACCAAACTCGTTCTGTGCTAGAATTTAACAGCCCAAACTGCCCTCGGTTAAAAGGGGGCGTACCAACACCACTGCATCTCTGGCATTTTATGCTTCGTTATTACAATACAGAGATAAACCCCACAGAAATCTGTATACTTTTCAGACCTGACTAAAGTGACTTTATGATAAACCACAATTTCCTCTGATCATCAGTGGATTGCCTACAAAAACACACTAGTAGGAAAGCCACAGTTATCCTGGAAAAGATGGAGAGTCATCAGGCTATTGACATTCATGGCCTGAGACAAAACACATCAGTCCTTTTTTAAGCTGATATTAATATTAATTTACAAACACTGCAAGCCTACCTAGAGCATAAGCTGACCTGAAGCAAAACAGTACAGAGAAAAGAGGCAACCTGCTATCACTTGTAGTGTAACTTCTTAGCTGGCAGACTCAATCACATTCACACCACAACAGTTTGGTGATTTCGTTATCAATCAGTATTTCAACAACAAAATGTCCCTGTGTAAATCTGTTCTTATTGAGCTGAAGCTGGACATTGTCCACATGACTATTACCTGGTGAAAGAGGAGACTTTTTTTGCAGAACAAATAAAGGAACACTCTGGAAAACTTAGAACATGCTCTTTCTTGCTGGAATTTGTATCCTGACTGCAGGATAAAACAGCTCATTGCATAAACCACAGGAGAAAAGCTTACCTGCCTAGATAAATTAATAAATGCTTTATGATATTTAATCATATTTTAATTCAACAGCATTTAAACACTTTCAAGGTTGAGGAAAACATTTTGCCTCAAAAAAAAAAAAAAGGTATTTTCCTAAAAAAAATTTATTTATTAGGAAGCAGAACTCACTATGATCAAAGTCTTCCCTGAACCACTGAATGCTCTATGCTCTGGGTATCTGTAATTCAGAAGACATAGATGTGCACCAAATACAAATTTCTTGCTGCCCATGACAGGGCTTTTATCATTCCCTCCTAAAAAGGCTCAGAGACAATCTGGAAAGAAGTACTGAAGCAGCAGAGACATACACAAAGTACTGAGACACAGGAAAATAAACCAAGCAGACCTTCAAGAGAAGCATAAGAAGGCACAGCACCGGTAAGTATTACAGTTTAGAAGATTTCAATCTCATTACAAAATTTCTAACAGCTGCACTGGGATCCTCAGTAGCATACAGAGAGCAGATATGCTACGTTAGAAACTTGTTCAGCATCTCAAGTTATTAATTCCAGAAACTTAATTCTGCTTACCGGTTAGCCACCACGTGTTCTGTTGGAGGCAATGAGACATCAATTTTATAAAATTGACACAGGTAAACCTTCCCCGATTGGAAAGAATCTGCCTCTCCATGTAAAACAGCTCCTTTATTCAAAGATCACAGCAGGTCAAGAGAACCTGAGCCTCTGGTTCCCATCTTGGTCAAAATCTGCTCCTGCTTTCAGCAAGCAGAAGACTGAGACAAGCAGCACACTGTCTCTCGTCACCCTTTGTCCTGTTTTCTGTCTGCTTATTAAAATAAATACCTCAAAGCAATAGGAGACTGAAAAGCAGGGAACATGCCCAGAAACTGAGCCCTGTAACCCATTTTTGCCCATTGCTTGCCCCCTTCCTTTGGTGCAAACTTGTGCAGCTCCTTCACAGTGGTAAAAATTAACTCATCAGAACTAGTAGTATAACACAGTAGGACGCAGTCTTCAAAAAATATCACTAAGTAGGTAGGAGTAATGTCACGTTTCTAACAACTTCAAAGCACAAATGCTGCACTGATCCTACAAAGATGAGAAGCTCTGTCTTAGTCTATCAGATTGCACTGCAAGATAAGCCAGAAAAGACTTACCTTAAACGCATTCACAATTGCAATACAGTCGCTCTTACTATTCCCAGCAAAAAACAGCTTGTTCCTGGCAATACAAAAAGAATTACAAACAATATTTTTTTTTAATATTGAATGTATTATACAGCTCAGAATGCTACACTATTAACATCTCCCAGGACTTTAATAAACAAGGTCAAGACATTTATCGTAATTATTTGTTCTTATTCACATCTCCTTGCTGAAGGTAAACTGTGTGGGCAGGACAGCAAGGATTATTTTTTTATTATTTTTAAAAAAATACATTTTAATAGACGTTGCCACATGTTCACATCAGAACGGCAAAGCTGAAGGATCAGTTCTTGTACTTAGAAAAGGATGAGTTAGCTCTGTGATACTGATTAGTTCACATAGAAATAGATTTTACTATCTCAGCTGCCTTTGAAAAGCTTCTTTTTGCACTGCTTGGCACTTGGACAGAAAATTAGACTCATTACATTAAAAATTATATTTAGTGGTCAACTTAACCCTCTGCCCCCAAATATAGCCAGGAAGTTGTAAAACATCTAGGGTAATACCTGTATTCATTGACACGCTGTTTGAAAGGTATTGTAAAAAAATTCCGCAAAGAGAGTGCTGCAGCTACAACAAAAACAAATCAAAATGAAACCCTGCAAATCATGTGTTTTCAGAGAAACGTTCTCACATGTTCTTCTTTCAGTTACCTATAATAAGGCATTCTTCTAAGCACCCGAAGACATGCCCAAGGACTATCAATTTTCCAAGATGCAGATCCACTGGCAATTGTGCCAATACCCTTCCTAAGAAAGTCAGCTCACCATCATGTGGATCATCTTCTGTTTGCACACAAGCTGAAAGTGCTCCCAGCTACAGAAATTAAAATTGATTCACTTGTAAAAGTTGACAAAGTAAATATAAGACCAATTTGTAAGAAAACAAGACAAGAAGCAGGCAATTATCTCAAAGCAACATCAATTAGTACAAAAATCTGTAATTAAGTTGAAGTTCTTAAATCAAGTTTAAAAGCCTAGTATTTTGAAACCAAAGCTTCTACTACATAAACTGGATATAAAAGCAAGCTACAAATGATACAAAGATCATTTCTTATGCACTTTGGAAGAGTTCAATGCAATGAATGTTTTACTCCATATCAATTTAATAATTGAAAAGCAAAATCACCAAGTTCCTTGTAGAGGTCAGAAGGGTGATTTTCGTACTTACTAATAAAGAATTTCACTTAGAGAGTTCAAATTCTCTCACTTTTTTCCCTATTCTTTCTCACCACAGATGCTGCTTCACAAACAGTATCATTACTCCCTGATGAAATTATAACTGTTTCAATGAAGTAACTCCAGACGCTACTCTGAAGAGGGTGGTAACCAAACAATGGTCAAATGTGAGAAAAGATTCTCTAGACCCAGTTCCTATTTCATTTTCCAATTAACGCTACTACTACCTTAAATACCAAGGAAAAACACTTCCACAGTACATTTTTATTAACTGACTTTAACAACATTAAAAGAATGCCTACCTCTTTCAGCTGAAGTATAGTACGTTCAATGTCACCTACACTTGGTGGAGAAAGAGCTGTTGCCAGCAAGGCCTTTGGTCCCCCCATATCAAGCTTTTTTATTTTTAAGACTGTAGTTCCCAATGGACAACGCTGAAGTGAAGACAATGTTATTGTTACTTTCCCCCCATGGGAAGTGTGACAAAGTGTTTTATATGAAAAATAAGTTAAAGATTACAATTTAGTAAAATCTGAAATTAATTTTCTGTAACTAGGGATATTTTTCTCTTGAACAGATTGCTTATTTCTAATCCACATCCATTACTGCTATAATGTATCTCCTTCTATGAAGGAAACCACGTGGAATGGTCTTTGTAAATTATTTATCAACTTGAATTCTATTTAGTGTCACAGTTATTAGTAACTATTCAAATCGTATACTGCCTTCAGGAAAAGTGAAGCAAAACTTCTTTTTATTGTCTATGATATTGTCTTTGCTCGTCTGCTGACCTTGGCAGCAGAACAAAACATCGGTCTTATCAGCTTCTCCTGAGCCTAAATCCAAAACACAGCCTCTTGCTAGCTATTTATGAAGAAGAGGGAGAGAAAAGAAAAAAAAATTAACAGAGTTAACTTTAACTTTAACCCACGACAAGCTCACAGACTAAGGTCAATGTTAATTTTAATAATACATTATGTACAACTTAATAAGTACAATAAAGAGCTAGTTTTAATGGAATAAATAAACTCACATAGGCAGAGATGTTAACCAGGCCACCTGTTTTAAACTATTAACAGTTAAATGTGATTTGCATTTTTAAGCAGTGGCCAGAGCTAACAGCTGCCACTCTATTAATCCCAAAATATATTATTTACTTAAGTGGCTATTAATGATAAAAAGGAAGACAATAAAGCATACAAAGTATGGAGCATTAAGACATTAACAGCATCCCGTTTCCCGCTTTTTGCTATTCAAAGGAGAGTTTTATAAGAAAAGAAACATTTATCATTGAAGATTATAGCTAATGGGAATAGGTAAAAATGTTAGTAAGATAGGTTGAAGTTATGGTTGTGGATGTCGTTGTCACAGAAACACTCCAGTTCCACTTCCTCAAGGAAAGAGTACAAAGAAAAGAAGAACAGAAAGGTGACAGTTATGGATTTAAATTGGAAGAGGGCAGATTTAGACTAGATATCAGAAAGAGATTATTTACTGTGAGGGTGGTGAGACAGTGGAACAGGTTGCCCAGGGAAGCTGTGGATGGCCCATTGTCCTGGGTTAAGCATAGATAGAGTTAACTTTCTTCATAATAGCTAGCAAGAGGTTGTGTTTTGGATTTGTGCTCAGAAGAAAGCTGATAAAAAGTAATGTTTTGTGCCGCTGCCAAGGTTGGCAGACAAGGGAGGAAGCACAGCCGGTTGCTAGCCTAGGATTTGATCTTAGGTTCAAGATTGAGACCCAGAGTGACCAATAATCTATTCCATAACATATACGTCATGCCCAGTATATAGGTGAGGACCCTCCGAAAGATCGTCCCTTTTGGTTCCGGATCAATTTTGCTCCAGGTGGTCGCTCTCCCAAGGCCTCCCGCTCCCCGGTCAGCTCTCGGTCTGGGACGCTCAGACTGTTATCTGCATTCCGTGAGTGTGGTTTCGGGACTCTCCCTGCTCCGGGATCAGGCTGAGCCTTGGTCATCGGGTTGGGGTCAGTGTCACTATGTATCACTCATTTGTATATTTGTATATAGTATTATTTTCAATATTATTGTAGTTTAGTTATTAAATTGTTCTTATCTCAACCCACGAGTCCTTTTTCCCTTTACCCCTTTAATTCTCTGCGCTATCCTTGGGTGGCGGGGGGGTGGGGGTGGGAATTGGGTGAGTGGGTGTGTGGTTTGGCCCCCAGCCAAGGGCAAACCCATCAGAGCTATGATCACATTCATTAAACCCATCAGAGCTATGATCACATTCGTTAAAATAATTTTTAATGTTCCCCAAAAGTCTTACCAGTATCTCAGGTATGGACTTCTCGGGAACAAAGTCTGTCCAGAACTGCTTGTGTACAAGCCTATAGCAATACCCTTTGGAAACACGTCCAGCACGACCTTCAGATAAAAGAAAAAATGACCAATTTGTAAATTGCCCAAGTTTCAAGCTGTTCAAAACCCATCCATCTACAAGCCTTCTGGGAAGGTGAGCAGGATGTGACAGCTGATGCTACAGGCGGGCCAGTATTTCTCTTGAAGCACACAGGCCCAGTGGAGACTTTGTCTCTATTCTTTCCTACATAAGGACTGGATGAAATCATTTTACTTTCATGGCAGCAGTAACTAACAAAAGAGTTACTTAAGTATTTCAAATACTCAAATACTTCTTTCACCTAACTACCCTCAGATCAGCATCCATCTTTCCGTTGGAAAGACATGACAAATCCTGCCCCAAAATACACTTCCTCAAAACCAGGAAAAGGCAAGTCCTATCAAATCTAAATTTAATATGTCAATGCAAGTTTTAGCATACCCCCAAACTGAAGATTCTATATGCACAGCAAATATACTTTGTGTTTGTATTTTTTAATGCAATGAGTATACTCAGATTTCCTATTTGACTCCATAGCTAGTAAAAATCTTCTATATAAACAGCATTGAAGATACCATGATGAGCTGCAAGACATCTTTATGATCTACCATTTACAGAAAACACACTGACTCAGAAAATCGGTCTTCACAAATCCAAACACCATTCACTTCAACAAACCAAAGGGTATTCCACTCTGCTGGAGAATTAGGCCATATTTTAAGTCATAGGCATAAAAAGTCCCAGCCTGCTACACAAAGAGCTGCTTCTACTGGTTGTATATTGGCTGGTTTCATAAGCTGCACTGACTCAGAACCAAATGAAAATAAGGCTGTAGACTGGGTTTGCATGGTACGATTTTGATAGCAGGAGGCTACAGGGATGGCTTCCATGCAAAGCTGCAAGAAGGTGCTCCAGCTGCCAGAGCAGAGGTTCCCCTGCAGCCCATGGGGCAGCCCATGGTGAGGCTGCTGTGCCCCTGCAGCCATGGAGGTAACGGGAGCAGAGATCCATCCACCTGCAGCCTGGGGAGGACCCCACACCAGAGCAGGTGGATGCACCCAAAGGAGGCTGTGACCCTGTGGGAATCTGGTGCTGGAGGAGGCTCCTGGCAGGACCTGTGGACAGAGAAGCCCAGGCTGGAGCAGGTTTGCTGGCAGGGCTTGTGACCCCATGGGGGACCTACACAGGAGGAGTCTGTTCCTGAAGAACTGCACCCTGTGAAGGGGGCCCACACTGGAGCAGTTCGTGAAGAACTGCAGCCTGTGGGAAGGACTCATATTGGAGAAGTTCATGGAGGACTGTCTCCCGTGGGAGGAACCCCACACTGGAACAGGGGAAGAGCATGAGGAAGAAAGAGCAGCAGAGACAACGTGTGATGAACTGACTGCTGCTCAAGGGGAGGCAACAGAGAAATTGTGAGTGAAGTTGAGCCTGGGAAAAAGGGAGGAGTGGGGGGGAAGGTGCTTAAGATTTGGTATTATTTCTCATTACCCTACTCTGATTTGGTTGGTAATAAATTAACTTCCCCAAGGCTAGTCTGTTTTGCTTGTGATAGTAACTGCTGAGTGATCTCCTTGTCCTTATCTCAACCCACAAGCCTTTCATCATAATTTTTCTCCCCCTGTCCAGTTGAGGAGGGAGTGGGATAGAGCGGCTTGGTGAGCACTTGGCATCCAGTCAAGGTCAACCCACCACAAGCTGTAATTGTGAAGTCCTCATAATATTCAAAAATGAGGATATTCTTGTATCTGAAGATGTCACTGTTATTAAATTATTTAGTACTCTTTTTGACTGAAATTAAAAGATTCTGATATTGAAGAGTACTGTCTTACTCAAACAGCTGATATGAAATCTTATTTAACCTTGTGCTAAAATACTAGTCTACACTAGAGACACTGCTGTGGATAGCTCAACTGATTTAAGAGTGACAAACAGACACGAAATTTTCTTTTACTGCTGAAACTCACAAGTAGTTAATATATACCTAGCAGTACCTAGCTCCCCTTTCTAAAAATGGCCCATGATAAAAAAAATTACTATTACATAACAAAGAATCCTCCTAAATTTTACGGTCCATAAATTTTAATATTTTTCAGTAAAATACAAAACAGTCCTCTGGAAAAATACTTGAACAAAGTACAACATTCAGGCATAATTGTTTAATCACATTTTAATATCCTGACATGGTAAGGAATTACGTTTTTGTATAATTCATGGAAAAATGATCCCTGCTTTTTATGGTTAATAAAATGAAAAGCAATGCAGAATTCTCCATGAAGGTTAGCTTCTAAAATGCCTTTCCATTATCTATTGTCATCTTACCTTTTCTTTGATTACAGTTTGTTTTAGATGCCCAGCAAAGTCTCAAACTTTGATAATTAGTTACCTGATCACAAACCAAAGTTCTAATTAAGCAGAAATCTATCACTGCAAATAAGAGAAAAAAAAATCTATCATTATTATAAAACAATTTATCCTCATGGCAGTGGAAAGAATACTGGTTGATTTTGTGTTAGCAGAAAAGGAAAGTTACAATTATTTGAAAACCAATACAGAGAACACTAGATTTATAAACAACCAGGCCCAGGATACTCTGAATACTAACAGAATTGCAAACATATTTTAACATAAATATAATAAACAGTGAGTGCAGATGACAAGCATTAAAAGGCAATCATTTCTGCATTTAGACATTCTATCACAGAATTTGCTTAATCTGATGCAATTATTTCAAAATATAGTCAGAATGTGAATGAAAAGCCTAAGGGACTTTTGACATGAGGTCTGCTTCTGTTTGTTATTGCATTTAAAATTATTTTTTCCCCACCTCCAGTAAAGGTTAAGACCAACACGCCACTCACTAGCTCTACTGTTTGTTCATATACTCAGATTTAATACTGTTTTCTGTGGTGAAATAAAGAATAACAACTGTCAAAATTAAACTCCAACAGCAATACTTTGTAAAATGGTGACATGTTGCAGACTTTAGGCTAGCACAAGGAAGGAAAACATTACAAAGACAGTGTATACAGAATTACAAGATTTAGATGACTTACCATACTTAACATCAGGAACTGTTACAGAGCTCTCAGCTATGTTTGTAGATAGAATAACCTGAGTTTTAAAGCAAAAAAATAAGCAACAAATGCATAAAGAAAAAATAACTCACATTATCTTTCTAAATGAAAAATCCAACTTGCTATGATAGACATATAAACGTAATGGCAACACAGTATTTCTGTTCTGCATATTAAAATAAAGCAATACAACACAAGAGAACTTCAATTTTCTTGTCCTAAGATCAGAAAAGCATAATAAAGTAGTATAGCATATGACAATACAGAGGAAGAATGGAAATGTTTCTTTATGCCTCTGTCACAACAAAACATCACACTATGAGCAGGGATAAAGAAAACCAAGATGCTATCCAAAATGTGAGATACAAAGCAGCCAAGAGACCCCCATACTGGGGGACAACTTTGCTATGCAGTGCCACCAGCAGCACACTACTGCCATGCAGGTAGAACTGACATGCACAAACTATTCTGAAGGATAAAACCAGTGTCACACAATAATTTAAGGATAACGACCTGTTATTGCACTTCTCCTGAGGTCTACACACCAGTTAAAGCAAGTAAAGAAAGGCAATCAGTTACATCTTGAAAAAGAAAAAAAACAAACCTGCTTTGCTCTCACACAATGGTTTGAATTACCACAGCTAATATTCATTTATATACATTATTATTTACTATTATTACTCTTGCAAAAGGTTTCACACAATTAAAGTAATGATTCAACAGTATTTACTTTTCTGTAGCCAGGAACTGCAGCCAAAAATACATTGTTTTGTTCCTCTGATGTCACACATGAGTGAAGTGGGTACACTTGCCACCTATGAAAGGTATAAAAATCAATCACACCTGTGTGCTAAATCTTATTAAGTACTTTGAACACATACAGCTGAAGGATTAATGTCCAAGTTTAACCGAACTGACACAAATGTGGTCTAACTTACCTTTTGTTGAACTTATCCGAGAGACATGCGTGCATGTAGCTTATTTCATTCAAACCTAGGGGAAAAAGGAACCAAGAGTTTGTTCTCTTTTTAGTGATCACTAACAATTTTAAAACCAATTCTCATGTCTACTTAAATTTTTAATTGACTTTGATTATTATCTCCTTTTCACCATGTAATAAAATGTCAGAGGAGTTAAACAGTAAATGTAGTAATGAGTCACTGAAACACTGTAAGTCAATTTTTCCAGAGTCATTTTGCATCATTTTACACTTCCTAAAGTGGCAATATCAGATATAAAGGCCATCTGCCACTGTCCCATTACTAGCCCTTATTTCAGTTCCCTACAACTGATAGATGTGGGTATTTCAGCCAAAACAAGCCGTTTCTAAGAGTAGGGCCAAGAAAAAATAAAAATTAACTATTTCTGCCTTAGCCATCTTACCTTTGGCAGTTGCAGTGCCCGTTCTCTGAGGCACGGATTTCACGTCTGCCAGGGGAAATCTTACAACTAAGGGCTTTTTGCTGTCTTCCTGAATACTTCCACAGGCACCAACCTTTCTGAGAAGCCTAGTTTACTTCTTCTTGAGACTCCAATTCCAAAAGCCCTATTTTCAAAAATCTGTCCAACACTGGGCTTCCCCAGTGGGCTATTAAAAATGAAATTATTCTGTAACTGCAGTACAAACTTGCTGCATTTTTCAGTGAAGCTAAATGCAGTTCAAGCACCTGGATGTGAAAGTTCTTGCACTCTTTAGATAATGCTACTTGACTTCAGAAGTGCAAAGGAAGGAAGAAAAGTGCAAGTAGAGGAAGAGAGATATTTTCAGAAAGATGAGAGAATAACTTAAATGAGAAACACGAGGAAAGAAGGATATGTGATGGGCTAGAAATCATGATCAAGTTAAGGTAAGAAAGCGAAAAAGGCCAGAATGCAAGAAACTAAGGCAAGAAAAGGAGACACAGGTTCAACAAGAAACCTATGGTGATAATAGAAGGTTGTCAGGGAAAAGAAATTGCAGGAGGACATGGAGATGAGTCAACGACTGGAGACAGAAGACTGAAACATCAAAATAAGGGGAAGTGACTATAGGCAAGGGAGATAAAAGAAGTCTGGGCTGGGGGGAGATCAGGTGAGTTGGAGGCGGAAAAAAAAAATTGTGGTGGTGGGGCAATCAGAGGGAAATTTAAAAGTTTCAGAGATATCCTGTGTGTAAAGATACTATAGGGGAAAGCAGAGCAATTCCTTCCATCAGCAAGCACATGTGAAGCACAGAGCAATCAGGCCATCCCCATCTTTTACTGGCTCCTGAAGTGGATGACAACCTACTGTTTCTTCCATTTAGCCAGTCAGCTAGTCTGGCAGAAGCATGTGGTATACCTGAAGGTGTAGCTCAGTGATGACTCAGTCAACACAGCCTGACCTGTTTTTCCAATTTGTTCTTTAAACAGTCTGAAGAATTATACATCAACATACATGCTCAAGAAACATTAAGGCTGCCACGTCAAGCACTAAAATGAAAAAATGCCAGAATTAAGAGGGGTTGTGCAAACTTAATGCTGCCCACTTGGAACATGTTTAGGCATACTCATGAAAAAAATCACTGTACAGCTTAAGATGGCACTTTGTGTCATCTAGTACCTAGGGATGGACTTAGCTCTGGAATTAAAGGAGAGCCGAGTACTGAAACATATTTATCTGTAAATAATCAGACCCATAAAAAAAAAAAATGAACAAGACAGGCAATTACAACAGGAAGGGAAAACATGGCAGTCTACATGAGACTGCTGCCGCTGCTCTATAGATTCTGCCCCATCACTGAGTTCTGCAAAGACAGTGGACAAAAAAAAAATCACTTAACAGTACTCCTCAGCATGGCACTACTCTTTCTGGCTGCTGATGCCTACTCAGCTTCAAATGTCAATGGGAGTGTTACCTTGAATGTACAAAATGCTATGTAATTGCAAGCACTCAAAAAATCGAGGTATCCCAAATCAGTGTCATAAATGTGGAGGTTATTTTTACCGAAATCTCTGTCTTATCTGCCCTCTTGTAAACTGAGGGCTCTCCTCCCCTTTTCTCCAGTTTTGTATAAAGACTATTTGTGAAGAAAATTTCAAGAGGTGTTTGCTAATTGTGTGTTCAAGATCAGTCTTGAGTATCCAATTATAAAACAAGTCAAGGTCAAACACTTGGAAAGAAAAAAGTGAATTTTAACTTCTCCTACAAGAATCTAAATAAAATCCAAGGAAGAGACTACACTATATGCAGACACAAAAACATCTTTAAAAGAATCCTAGGAACTTAATACAATATTAAATAACCAATCTAAAAAACTGAGCAACTGAATTTCTGTGGTTTAACTGTAGAATTAATACTATTACTGTAGCTTAATTTCTAAAACATACTTCTTAATTTTTTACTCACTCCTCTTCCAATTATTGCCATATTTAAACAGACTGGCAAGAAAAATACCCAAACAGACCAACAAACTCCAGTTAAATATGTGTTTAGTAAATCCTTGGAAAAAGCACCAGAAGAAAGCTTGCTAGATGAAAAATAAGGAAAAAGAAAATTATTAAGACGTATACTCACCTGGTAAAAATACTAGCACACTTCCACGTTCTGATGTAACACTCGAGTTTTTTTCCTCCCTAACAAGAATATGCAGTTTCATTAGTTTTACAACCTCAGTCTACTTTATTATCCCAAGTTATTTTATAGTTACATAAAGAACAAGTAAAACTGCACATTTTTTGTAACATGTATTATTTAAACTTCTTGGAGAAATGGAATTCAAAACACTATTTGCAATGACACTTTCTGAAAAATACAGTATATAAAAACTGGAACCAGACCATTAGGCTTTGCCTTGTCTTCAAAACTATGTCAAAACAGAAACATTCTTATTTAGCAATGAAATTAATCAAAATTAGGTTACTAAAGATCTTAAAATTACAAGGTAGTCTACTACTGCAAAATTCTATCCAAACTTATTCAGTAATTTCTCAAGCATATGTAGTACACTTGTGTTCTAAAAATATCACTAGACACTTCTAACAAAAGCCTAGCATGTAAGAAGATGAACCATTATCAAGAAGTACAGGTCATGACATTAACTGAAGATGTCTCCCTCTTATCTGTTACAAGTCAAGAAGCTAAAATCACCTTAATATAGAACTCATATTTTTGGTAGTAATAATTTCTGATACAAAGTTTTTTTATGCATTTTGAAAGTCCCTACTGTCAAACTATATAATGAACAAAAAGTATAATTGTCAATGGAAGGTTCATAACAAAGGACGTGTGTAATAGCCAATTGCCCTTTTGGTATTTCAAAAGTTGAAATGCTAATGCCTTTATGTTTGCTTAGTAAAAAGTAGTTCAGTTTGGCTATTCTAAACTACAGTAAAACAGCTGAATTGAAAAGATCAAAAGAAATCATCAAGAAAAAAGCCTAGAAGTCACTATATATTGTAAAAAATTTAGTGCTAAACTTATTGTATTTATGCACCTCCATGAACACTTGTACTTCAGTGGTTTCACTTGATAACTGCTCAGATGAGCTTAAGTAATGCTTTCTTAAAATTTAAAAGTTTACATAATACTAAATTTGAAGAAAAATATTAAGCTTACAAAACAAAACTAGTTCTTCAGCATACAATTATAAACAATTAGAATACATGGGAACAAAAACTACTCCTAAAGTAAATATGCACTCAGCGTTAGACCAAAGTTGTAGAAGCAACTTTATTACAGTTTCAGATACCAAGCTTCAATTTACAAAATGCAGAGTGTAACACAAACTAATATTTACTTATTTCAAAAGACAATAAGGCATTAGTCAAACAACCAATGAAAATTAATGCCTAGTTATATTCTTTTCTCATGGCTTAATGTATGTTTTAGTTTACAACACAAAATAACATTTCTGATTTTATTCATCATATAAATAATATTCAGCTCTGGTCTGCAGCAAAGAACCTAGTTTCCATATGACAAGGCTGGCTCGCACGGTCACTTACACTCCAGGGCATGATGTGCATTTTAAGAACACAGGGCATTCAGTAAGACCTACGAACAGTCTCAGTATGACTAACCTGAGTAGAAATCACACAAATATATTAAATAACAGCAGAAATGCATAAAAATATTAAGTTACCACTAACAGCTATAACACATGGGCTGCTGCTGTTCCTTAGTGTCTCATTTCCACAAAGAACCACAGATTTCAGATCTTGAACTGTGTCTTACCCATTGCTTTTCATCTCCAACTCATCAAATGAGTTAATCAAAGACACTGCCACTTCATACATTTCCCTTACTATCACTGGATCCTCAACTCTCTGAGAAGGAATCTGTGTGAAGAAGAAAGTATTGAGGATAACACAGCATAACAGGCTAAAAGACTGTAGATCACATGTGTTCCAATTTGTCAAAGCCTAAGATGAATCAGGAAAGGTCACCTAAGAGTGTGTGATGTGTTAGTGACACTTTACAGAACTGCCCCTCCCTCTGAAGTGGCTCAAGTCTTACCAAAGTTTTCAGTCAGGATACTTGCCAGCCTCTGAAGAAAAAAAATTCTTGAAGCCAAAAAGTAGTCAGTTTGTGACGCTGGCAAAACTGATGGAGACTGACAATACATCTGCAATTCTTACCAGGTTTTAAGGGGATCATCCAAAACTTCAACAGAAGCAAATTATAAAGAATAAAGAGACTTTTTTGTAAAAGGAGAATAGCAAAGACTTACATTATCTAACAAAACAAAATGAAAGCCAGAAAGAGGTACTACTGCTACCTATAAACCTATCCAAGAGCAAATAAGAATTTGGGAAGAAGAGTTAATCTTAAGAAAACACAAAAAACCAAACCCAAATAAAAAACCCAACAGTGTTGTCTCTAATCTGTCAGTCTCCCAAGGTGTTCCTGGGAGAAAAGGCAGTAGGAAGCAGAAGCATCCCTTCACTTGCTCCTTCCCCAGCTCCAGCACTGGGACTGCATATCCACATCAAGTTCCAAGGTTCAGTGCCAAGACAGTTGTAACCTGCTCTGAAATTCTTTGCCTGCAACTGTAGACATTTGATCAAGTATAAAAGTTTCAAAGAGATAAAACCACAGAAAACGGAACTATTTCACAACTATTAAGATGAAGGTAGTTATTTTTCTACCAGTTTCCCTTTCTGAAGCAGCTCATGATGGCATCACAAAAGCAGCAATGCTGACATTAATTTGGTAACAACGATTTAGATCAGCTTTTGCCTCTGCAGCCTCAGTCCTCGGCTTTCCAACGCTTACCAGAACAGCCAACCTGTAACACTTCATCATGTCAACCCTAGGTCGCCTTGGTGTCTGCAGAAAGACTGCTTTCTGAAAACCCTACGAAAATTATCCTACTTTGTTCTGGTAGACAATGGACTGGAGGATCAAAACAAGCCATCTGGCAGAACTTGACAATACCCTTTCCACTTCTCTGATCCCTTTGAATCAACTAGCCAGGGAGACTTCTCAAGTGTACAACTCCATCAATCCCAGAGCTTCTTAACTGCATTTTACACTCGCTATAGTAAGGCTTTTCCAATGAAGCTTGATTAGTCCAAGAGAAACCACAGACAACATTCCAGTAGTTTGGTAAGTAGTATTTTTTCCAACATGTGTGAGAAGCTAAGGAATTTATATTTTCTGGGCTATTCCAACATAAAATTGTTTTTAGATTATCCCTGCTTAAGTAACTGTCAAATTTGTCTTTTCAATTTTGTTGCCAATTTACCTTTAGTATTCTTTAACATGACACGGCTGCCACATCACTCCTAATACAAGGTAACGATGTGACAAACAGCGAGTCCAAAAGCCCAGTCAGAGCTGACTGAAATAATACAACATAATCAGAACAGCTTTTGACAGCAGTTCACTACCTTTCAACTGGACTCTGACTTCAGTTTCAGGGATATGAAGGAGGTTTTCACATTTGCATGCCAAAAATGGGACTCTTTTTTTTGCCTTTAGGTAAGACATAGTGACATGGAATTTCACAGATCTCCTGCCAAAGACTAACATCTAGACCCCCTAGTTGCTTAAATTCTTAAAATCAGCTCACAGAATTAACTATACAATTAATTTGCATTTGATATCTCCAATACTATACTATTGCAATAGGTAAGCATTTAGACATCTAGCTTTAAAATTGCCTATAGATACAGCCTTCATGCATTTTTAATCAAAACCTGCATTTCCATGATTCCTTGGGACTTAAGAGGGTGCTGATATGACAAAATAATGATACAGTTCAATATCCAGAACAATGTGCCATTATGTCAAAAGAAAAATAAACTACTTTTTAATAAATCTATACTGAAAAATTAAACAGTAACATCTATAAATGACCCAATATCAGGGCAAGGGTAAGCTAGTGCTACACTGGAGAGTGTTTCTCCCTTCCTTCCTTTCCTCCTATTTTTATTCTTTCCTACAAATGAAGCAATTCAAGTGGAAAGCTTTATCTTTGATTCAGCTAGATGTCTGTCTAGTCATAGCAAAGGGTTTACTGCAAACAGGCATACAGGAGAAGAGAAAATAAAAATAATGACTGGCACTTCTACTTATCTTCCAAATCACAACTGATATGAGTGAATTCCCAAATTATCCAAGCCAGAACTGCTCAAAGAATTTTTTTCCATTTCAAGCACATTTTTAAACATTATCACCTACAGAAATGAGTGACATACTCAAGCCAAGAGCTCTGCAGGATTCATAAAAAATTCTACACCTATACAGTAACATCCAATTATTTTAAGATCTTTTGAGAAGGGACAAAGGCTCCTACCTCACAGCAAACAAGGCAGTTACAAAGGACTGAACTGATTCCAATCAAGATGCTTTAAGCAATGAGTTATGATTTATGTAATCTGATTTTATAGTTATTAATTTTAAAATTAAGATTAAAAAAATCAGTTTATCTAAAAAGCAAAGAAGGTTTTTTAACTTCTGTATTCTTTTATGTGAATTTTACAGGCTTTTAGAGGCAAAAGTAAAAAATTTAGAACTAAAGCCTGAAGCCTGTACCTCAGGCAGCTATCTAGCTGATTTTGATTTTAGCATGAAGGATGTGCCCCTGTTTCCATATGGCAACATTAACTCATTAATGGCCTTAACACTCAGGTTTTGCTTTAATTTTTATTAGGACATTTATATAAATCTTCTTAGACCCTTCCATGTTTTAAAATATTTTAAAAATAAAACTACTATTCAGAGAAAAACCTCCACACACAGCTCCACAAGAAACAAGATGCAAGATCAGACATCAGTGCTTTCCAATTCAGTTTGTTCTTTTTTTCATACATGTTTAAAAATAAAAATCAAGAGCACTTATGTACTTCTAGGATGCCCTAAGGTACAAATAACTTCTTGGCCAATCATACTTCTCTCCTCCTACTAAACAACAGAATGGCTATAGACAGGACAACACAACATAACCAGATGAAACTTAAAAAAAAAAAAAATCAAAGTTAAATGTTCATATACCCAGAGAAAATAAAAAATATAAAAAGGCTTAAGCACTGAAAGGAGTTCCTTTTGTTCCTGATCTTTGAGGTGAAAGGTGTGGAAGCTGACATTTAGCTCAAAGTGCAGCTATGACAAATGCAACTTGACTGAAATAGACTTCTTACTGAATTTGTTGGCTATCTTTTTGTTGTCATCCATCATAAAAAAATCTTTTACAGAAATAATCTATTATGTAACGTCCTCCATATTACCTGAGCTACCACACTAACGTATAAAAACTGACAAGCCAATTGCTATATGCATTTAGTTTACTTTTTTGGCTGCATTAAAACTTCAACAGTTGACAGCCTCTTATTTTAGCTTGCCTGTGTCAAGGCATAATCAATGCCTGTGCTGTGTACAGCATAATAATTATTCTCTTCTGGGTTTCCCATTAACTACATCATTGTTTTGTTTCTCCGATTTAGTTTCTGCAGAATTGAGGGACAAAACCTGAAGAAAAATGGTATGTTAGCTTGCTGCTACTTTAAGTGCATCTCCTGTTTTCTTCATTGTATTAACATTATAACAGTGTTCTGAATTATCAAAATCGATGAACAATTGCTCCCATGCCCCAGTTATTTTTAGAGTGGTTATCACTATGAAAGCCCCAGTGCATGTGTTCTGCTTTGCTTTAACCTGTTTATTTTGCCTTGGACCATAATACTGAAAGAGGTCAGACACTCAAGTAAATTCCTACACAGCTGTTCTTCAACTGTAAAACAAACTCCTATTCTAAAACCACAGATACCAGATTAATTCAAATCTACATTTGCTCCTTCATTATCTGTTGTCTACGCAGATACATGCTCTACAACAGCATGTCAGGAGCTCTACAAACATACTGTGCAGTTTGTAAGCTAAAGATTGACAGAGCAAATGAATCTTCAGCCGTTACCACCCTTCTTAAGCATTAGAGCAGCAACTCCCCAGTGGAGCTATACTGGCTGTTAAGTGACCACTAGGGATTTCGTAAATATCTATTATTCTAACATATTTACATTATTCAAAATTACATACTTGTCATGGTGGCCTACATGGCTACAACAGAAATACGTTGAGAACTACTGCGTAAAAGCTCTGGGACTATTAAAAAAAAAGGCAAAAAAGGAAGCACATCAGCCTCATTTGATAGAGAAGTCAACTTGATAACATCAAACTTCTAATCATAAATGCTTCTCTTCTGATGACTCTCAATTTCGTAGCTCTTTCTGCCTTTTATACATAACAGCAACATGAACCAATCCAGGAAATATTACCTGAGTTTGTCAGCTCTATTCAAAAAGATCAATCAATCCTCATATGTTGCTTTCTGCACAGACTTTTACATTGTTCATCTTGGATGCAAACTACCAAACAAAATGCCACATACTATTTAAAATTCCCATTTCTGTTACATGCAAGAAAAACTAGGGTGCTGGTAAGGAAATTTCTGTTTTATCATCATATATTAATTGTTATCTAGAACTGTAATGTAAAATGTGTTATTTGTAATTTTATTAAACAGCTTTCAACTGACTATTCAAATTTTTTCTTATTATGTCCAAAGAAATAAAGTTATATTTACAATACCTCGAAATGACTAATGTGCTTCAAATCATCAAGATAATATTCTTCAATTGCATAAGGCTTGCCTTCCACCTTAAATACATAGGCTGGATTCAGACCGTTAGGAACTGGAAGTGCAAAGTAATCAGCAAATTCTTTACAGTTGACAGAAGCAGACATCAGTACTACCTGTTAAAAAATTGCACAGTAAATGTAAAATATTGATTTTATCATAAAATGACATGCCACACTGGAATCTCCACTTATTATTTATGCTAAAATGGTCTATTTTTGGTTCCTACAGGTATGCATCCTAGGCATGTTTAAGACAAGGCTAAATGGTCAATATTCCCTAAGCAGCATATGGAGAAAGGCAGGCACTGGTAAGAGAATGGCTCAGGCTAGATGACTAGAGCAAGACAACATGAAAAACTTCTTCCGGTGGCGAAAGTTCATCCTAAAACCATATAGTGCTCTTCCTTAAACTTATGATCTCTACATGGTCCTTAAAAGAAAAGTGTACGCTAAGTATTTTCAGCTCCCGTTTGATCTCAGTGTCTTTAACTCCATCAAAAAATGGGGTTACTCCTGTAAGAGCAGTAACTGTAATTATAACCTAGGCTTAAAAATGTTACTATAATGATTCTGAAATACGTCAAGTAAGCTTTCTCTTAGTTGCAATTAATTTATGCAACTTAAAACACCCAAGATCACACTAAGCTCCTCGCTCTGTTTGCTGACTCTGACAAGATTCTTAACCTGTATTCACCTAAACAGAAGAACAGAAATCACATTTGCTACCTGGTGACACCTTTTCTTTCAGTTATTATGAAATTCAGAATTTACAGCTTTGTTGCTTTCTCCCTGGTCAGACAACATGGTATGTGCAGGATGGGGGATGGGAGAAGCATGAAGTAACTTGGTGGCTATGGCTATTTACCCTCTAACCCCTCTGTCTGGAATGTGGTCCCACTGCTCAGCACAGCCAGCTGGAGTAAACCAGACAACTTCAACTTGAAAAGGACAGAGAGACAAGGAGTTATAACGAACTGTGTAGTGTTCAGCTTCTTTATCTTCAGGTCTCCTGAGCCACTCTACGCAGTACTTGTAAACTGGGACATGGTCAGTCCTCTTTTGCTTTCCTGACACTTCGCATGAATTCAAAAACAGAATAAAATAAAGATATCAACACCCAACACAAAAACGCAATGAAATACAAGAGCATTCCCCTCATGAGGTGACAGCCAAGCAAACTAATGAGGTGGACGCTGTTCCACTGTGCTTTGCTCCAAAGCACACGTGAAGGCACAAGGAATACATGGAGAGGGCAGACTAAATCATGAAGCAATTGAACATGATCCTGAAAGGAGGAGAAATCTGAAAGGACATAATTCTGCCAGTATTATACGAAACCTATGCCACTACAGCATGAACTGTCTCGTGGCTCAATAGATACCGGCTCACCTATGCTAGGAAAGCAGGCTAAATATAACCTTGCCTGAAGACTACCGAAGGAAAATCCAATCTAAATTATCCTAACCACATTTATAAGCAAGGAATATTAAATTACCTCTTCTTCTAGACAATCTGTGTAATTTATACTCTCTAATTTGCATGGAGTCTTTCCAAACTGGAAGGAAAACCACAGGTTCCTAAGAGTGCCTGAAGGATAACATGACGAAACCAAGAGTTTGACCTACTCCCTCCCAAAGCAGAAATGCAACAAGCACACAGCACCAACAGGGCAGAGGAACATGGTGGAATACATTGGAATAGAGGGTAACTGAAGCAGACAGTTCTCCAAGATCAAGCAGTTCAAAAACACTTGTGCGGTGTGGATATGTCTAAAGCCCCTCCATATGACCCAAAAATATGCACAATAACAACTTCTCACTTCAGATGTCTCTGAACAGCAATTTGCTAGATCCTGGAAATATGAGAGATTTAATCAGAATGATAGAGACCATAAAAAAAAAACCCCACCACTTTCAGGAACCTATAAAAAAATGTTTTCTAACAGAAAAGACGATAGGACCTGTATGAATTTGTGTCACTGGCACCAACCAGACAGTCAGCATCAAGAGCAAAGTTTTCACAAACTGAGTACGATCAAATTATTCGGCACTCTTGGCAGGCCAAGCCGAGTGCTAAGGCAGGCTGAATAGCTTCATGCCGTCTCTGAATTTAAAGGCAAGTGAGTTTTTCTTATCGGCAAGAAAAGATATAAAAAAGGAGAAGATGCGAAGCACACAGACATGCCAACTGGAAGGGCACCTTCAGTGAGCAAAAGCATGCTTGGAAGACCTAGATCAAGTTATCAGAGTTTGAATCAATGCGGTGAACTGTACAGAAGAACAGAGTCCCTTCCAATAGCTACAAAACCAGCCAACGTAGATTCAAGTTACATCTGTTTTGAACAGAACAGTTAGCATTAACTGAACAATTAACTGAAGCACTTAGGGGACACCTACAGTCCTGCTAAATTTCTGCACTTCCAAACAGCTGCACAGAAATATACCGAGTAAGCCGAAATCTGTCACCTGTATTTAATTTCTTACAATTCAAGAGTCCATTACTTTGAGACCGCGAACACTAAATATGTCATGCTAAATCTCTGCAAACTCTGCTTTATTACAAAAAACACACTGATGTGCAGAGAAAAATCTCAACCACGTTTTACTACCAGAAATCACATTTCTGTTTTTTGCTATTTTTCCAAATATGTTATCCCATTTAAAAAAAAAAAAAAAAAAAAAAAAAAAAAAAAAAAGAAAGAAAGAAAAAAAGCTCAGCAGCTCAGCATTTCCAAGAGCTAATGCTACCATATCTAACCAATGATAAGCACTGCCCTCAATACTCAATATATAATTCTAGTCAAATATCCATCATGCATTTTTTAGCCTTAGGCACACTTTAGAAACGAATGCATTTTAGCATGAGGAAAAAAAGGTCTCTCAGAACACATTATAGCAGTCAGGAAAAGAATGCCCTTTAGCTTGCTTGCTTATGAAGAGTGGCAAACTAAGTAATATTTTAGTAAAAAATAACTACACATTTTAAGGTAAATTCTTTAAAACATGCCCTTTGTAGATCAAAAACATGTAAAAAATTTATTTTTGCAAGAAGAAGTAGCAGAATACTTTGACTGTACCTTTACAGATTGCGAGCTTGTACGCAACAGTTTACGGATCACCAAGAGCAAGAAATCCATTTCATCTGTACGCTCATGCACCTGAAAGACATTATCCACAATTTAATTTATGCTCTTCTTTTTGACAATCTCTTCCTTTGCTACTACATTTCATGTTCTGTTTTTGCAACTTGGAGCAACAATACATTCTTGTAGAATGAAACACAACTTTCAACACAATGCATGTTAATCCCATTTTAAAATATTCAAATGACTGCAGCACCCTTTGGGAAAATCATATGCCACTATTAAGTCATGAAAATTACTAGAAAACCAATCATGAGCTCTCGCCACTACTTATACTAGAGCTGACATTAACAGCTCAAGTGAAACCAAAGTTAGGTAAGTCAATTGAACTGGTAGGATCACAAATGATCCAAGCAGGGACTATGTTGGCATGTCAAACAACTAGGCAAATCAAATAGACTCCCCTTGTGAGTCCCCAGTGACTCCTAGTTATGATCAAAATACACAAATGGTCTTCAAAACACTATTTTCCACCCATCCTAGCACCTGACTTTTCTGGTTGCTCCTTGTAGTTCAATAATTACTTCTTTTCAACATCATCAATGATGACAGTATCCCTTTCTTGAATTATTACAGTTTAAATCTGTTAAGTTCAGCAGCTTTTTCCAGAGCTCAACCTTCAAAGTTCAACATTCATCCCCTGCAATTTAATTAGCATATTCTAACATAATATATAGGTATATTTATATTCAATATTGCCCTATTATGAAAAAGATTTCTCTGTGTAACGCTGACAGCAAGCTCTTGCTGTGAGAAGCCATGATTTTCGGACCTAGGTTTGCTTAGGTATGTTCCTGAACACCTGTAGTACCCTAACAGGGTTGACACCTGCAATCAAGAATGAAGTCAAGACCATCCAGTTGCTAAAATCATGGAATCATTGAACAGTTTGGGTTGGAAGGGACCTTTAAAGGTCATCTAGCCCAATCCCCCTGCAATGAGCAGGGACAACTTCAAAAAATGGTTAGTACTGGGTCCAGATCACAATCTGATAAATGTGAGGAAAAAAGTGGCGTATGGGGAACAGCAGGGACTGTAATTTTGGCTGGGGAAGCAGAAAACACATACAGTCTTGAAAACTAGGAGCTGCTCAAAGAAGGGGTACAAGCTGATGTAATCAGTTCAAACTACAGCACCCAAGCAAACAAGGTTTTTTCAAATCTCTGCATAAGGGGCCACAAACTTTACTCACTAATTTTCATACCTAACAAAGAAACAATCTAACACTTCTCCATATAAGCAGCTTCTATTTTCCAACTTTTGCGTCTTACATCTAAGCCTGCATTTGCTTATCTTAGGCTTAAAAATGTTAAGGTTTGCGAGACCCTGCTAATATATTAGAGTGGTCTCACATCTTTCCCATGAAGACAACTGGCACAATTCTTTAGGATTTTGGGGTTTTTTGGTTCTTTTTGTCTGTTTGAATAAAGTCCTAAAGTTTCTTCATACAAAAGTGTAACTATTTGCTTAATCTTTTCCAGTTTTTCCTTGTGCCATTTCAAGTGCAGTCACAACAGCCTTCATTATTGCTAATGGTCTAATGGCATAACCAAGTACTGCCTCCCTACTCCTCAAATATCCAAGAATCAAATTCACTCTCAGCTACAATACTGTAATAGAATAAAAATGAAAACCATCAGAAAAAAAAAAGCCCTCTTATGTGCCACTACATCCCAAGATTTAGACCTACACTTTACATGTGATTTACATTCATGCATTGTGAAACCACAATTTCACATCTGCCTATATTTAACAAAGACTGTTTACCTCAGAAAATCAGCATAAAAATGCATAAAAATATACATACTACAAAAAATCCTGAAAGTATATTTTCTTTAGCTTTTCAATGAAGTGACAGCAATAATGATGAATCCACACAATTAGACTACAAACCTGTCCAGATGACAGAATTTTCAGAGGGCTACTCTATTTTTCAGGACATCCATGAAGAGTAAAGACTCTTTCTAAGGGCAGTAACAGCCAAGAGAGTAAAAACCCAGCTGCCTTCTCCACATAGGCCTAGCCAGAAATGTTCTTGAAATCCAGGCAGTGGATTTCAGAAAACATTTCAAGGCATTCGTATCATAAGCTAAGCACTCCCAAACACCCCCCTCCCTCCAGTTCTAAATTTAATTGCTCAAAGGAACACTGAGACAAGCCTATTTAAAGAAGTGTTAGCTGGGACAACTTACACAAAGCACCTTTGCAAGTAGATGTCTGTATTTTTCTTCCTCTAGTATGGCAAGAGACAAAAAAGGTCTTCGTAATAGGAAATTTAAATCTATTTCCACCAACTTACCTCATCAATGAAAATGTGTGTGAATTCAGCTAGGCTTTTGGCACGAACTACTTTCTCCAGAAGAACTCCAGTTGTCATGTACAGCAACCTTGTCTCCTTTGTGGAAATGTTCTCCAAACTTACCTAACACAATGAGAAAAATATAGATGTGAACAAATAGTTAACGTATTTACAGGAATTACACACCTGAAAACTCCAAAATCCAACATAGTATAAACCCATGAGAATTATTCATTCAAACTTGTAAAAGCCTCTGTACAGATGTGTTTTTAAAGCCCAGAATTGGTTAACTCAGAAAGCAAGTATTTTCTTTGCACGAAATTAAAAAAACTCAGACGTTTATAAAATAAGGCATCAAAATTTCCTGTTGAGGGATATAGCCTGAGAAGAATTCTTTGAAGGTTTTTAAAGGTACATACATAGATCTTTTCACTAAGAAAGAAAAACATCTTGCCAAAACATGATTTGCTTACTGGAGAGGAGAAAAGGAACAAGGTATAAGATAGCATCAAGACCAGGCAACTTATTCCTGAGAGGAAAGTTCTACAACCCTATGCTAAACAATAGATTTATAATTTCTAAAATACTTCTGTAAACTTTAGCTATCCTAGGTGCTGCCTACCCAGGCAGGTAGACAGAGCAGTGACCGTCTTTTCACTTTCCGCTTTTAAAACAGCCGAGTTTACACTCAACTGTTCTTCTACTCCCATTTCTGTTCAGTTCACACAAGCACTTGTAAAACAAGCACAGCACATCCACATGCACAGTCCTGAAGACAGCTGGAAAGCACAGCACCATTTAATATCTTTAAGACTCATTACCCTAACGAATCAATTCAGTAATTTTATGACTATTTAAATTCAAGGTATCAAGTCACATAAAACACTGTTTAGTACTTAGAAAAAACCAACATACATAACCTGCAGTAATTCTACAAATCAATAACTGGAGGTTATTAATATTGGCTTCGTTAAGATTTGCGATAATGTCAGATCATAATTCCCATGTAGTTATCTAGAATGTTCACCGCTCAGAACTGAAACTTCTTTAGTAAGTTGAGCGTAAAGTGTATTTTTACTTCATCTTTCAACCCACCTGTGGAAAAATCAAACTTCAAGTAGTGGAGAAAAAAATAAAGGCAAAATCAACTTCTCCTACTACAGCATTTGTTGTAGGTATGTCAAAAGAAACTGCTAAGAGTTGATACTTGGACAAAGAACAGCATTCAGTAGAGATGACAATAAAGATCTTTTTGATGTAAAAATGAAGCTTATGTATCTGCGTAGCCTTGTAATATGGTATTGCTATCACTAGTAACAGGCCACAAGCTTTGTACTGAGTTTGCAAGGCCTCAGGACTAAGGCATGTCAGGTCTGCTCCCTCTGAACTTTGATCTGCCTCTACCTTTGCTTTAACTGGTCTAGCTGAGACAGCAATTTAGTGCAGTATAGTGATACACAGGCCTGGTACAGCTGCAAAGACCTTGGGTAGTGGAAACACAGAGCGCGGAAGAGAAGAAAGCAGACGTGGACAACAGAGGAGATCCTGTAGACCCCATGCCATACACAACTCTGTAACAGCCAGTTAAAAATAAAAACCCCTCAGACCTGGAGCTGGACAAAACTGGTTTTATGGGTAACAAAGAGGAAGCATCTAACATACACAAATGGCACCACGTGTAGTGCATTCGGATGTAACCTGGAGCTGCAGACCAATGAAGAAAAAGCTGTAAATGCGTTTTAGCAAACACACATAAATATAACCCTAGGTGGAAGAAAGGAAGGAAGAAACAACAAGAAAAAAAACGCAGAGGAAGAAGAAACCAACATGTATTCCTCCCAGCTGACTCCAGAAGCAGGCAACTCTCTGTGAATATCCTCCCACCAGCAACACCAGTGCAAACCCACCAGCCTTAGGACCCAGAGAAGCCAGTCCAGAGACAGCTATAGTCAAACTATCAGTGAAACAACTATCACACCAGTTTATTGTGGTTGCTGACAAAGAGCTGATTAAAGCACCAGCATCTGTGTCAAAAGATGAAAGTAGCATCAAGTTTATAAACAGAGACAGACCTGAGTTTGAAGCCGAGTTTGACAAAATGAAAGGAGGGGGTAGATTTAAAAGGAAAAGCTAGTTCATGTTCTCACATGTTACGGAGAAATGACAGGACATTCATGAAACAATCTGGCCATAAACACACGAAATTTTTGACATAGCTGACAGGTAAATGTAGTAAAGTCAAACAAATTAATTATGTTAATGAAGGAGTTCAAAGGAAAAATGACAGAACACAGTTCTGCAACAATTTCAGTGATTATTAATATAGATGTCTCCGAATATCAGAATGCAGAATATTAAATATTTCTGCTAGAGTCTCACTAGCATTTATAGTTGTTTAACCTTAAAAGTTTAAACTTTTAATTATGAATGTTTAACAGGAGACAGCTAGAAACCTGCAATTCCACATTAAAAGCAGATTCTCTAACATTTTTTCAGTATGCTAGATATGCTGAAATCTAATCAAGAAAGAAGATACAGAAATTTTAAATGTATTTTTAAATACAATTTGAAGTTTTCTTATACCTGGTATCCTACAAGTCCACCTAGTGTCCACGATCGTTCCTTGCTAATCCACCTGGCAATGCTCCTGGCACCAATTTTCCGAGGCTGGGTAACAGCAATGTTGCAGTAGGTAGATCGCTGAACGTAATAATCCAAAATATATTGTGGAATCTGTGTAGTCTTACCACTGCCAGTTGCTCCTTCTACAATCACAACTGAATTGCTTTCTATCAGAGACACTATCTGAAACAATTTTTCAAGAAAACTCATAAGTCTACAAAACAACTCAAACCAGGTTTCAAACAGATTTGAAAATATCAATAGCTTCCAGGCAACGTATCATATCTCTGTAAAACATTGTGCTGTATTTTCTATCATTTCCTAGGCATCTGTAGATGACTGGACTCATAAAACACATCAGAAGATCACAGGAACATGGGCACGTACTCCCTTACATATGTTACATAAATACCTATAAACACAAAGTATAACAGCAACGTTTCTTCGTCTAAGAATTTTTATACAATGATTTCGTACAATTAACAAAAGCTTCGTACAATGCTTAAAACAGGAACAGAAGTTTCCTTCTGAAAAAACAAAAAACCCAACAAAACAAAGCATGCTTTTCAGCTTTATTCCATAATAAGAGAATGTACAATGGAATTACCTCTTCCCTGTGTTTGGTTATAGGCAGATCCACACATTTATTGTTAGTTATTGGTATAGAAGTCCAGTCATCTGATTCGCACTGAGACAATGAAGTACCTAGGCATAAAAATAACCAAGAATAACTTATTTCAGTAGAGAAAGACCAGCAGAGGAATATGGTCACAGTATTTGGAAACCTAACTCCTACCAAATTTGAATCACACACTTATGAGTATTAACAGAATCACTACTTTTCAATATTATTATATGAAAGAGATGTGCTGGGTTTATGCAACTGCTGTTTTACTGGCAGCAGCACTGAAAAACATCACTTCTGTGTATAAGCCACCATCAGTGTGAAGGAGGTATACAACTCTATAACTGTATATGCTTTTCTCTTAATTAAAAAAAGCAGTATTTTTGCACAGTTTGCATTACAACTGCCAAATCTACCATTGTTCTTTTTGACAGTACAAAAAAAAATATGTCTCAATTCACGTACCGATGTGTTGTCTCCCTTAAAGCCTACTGGATCCACAGTACAAAATAACCGATAATTTGATAGGAAAACCATTATATTTCTACCACTTGTCAATTAAAAAAAAAAAGTCTAGCATCATAATGACCTGTCAATGTGATACTACATTCTGCAGTCTCTCGGCAGGAGATAGTCACCGTTAACCCTGGGAAATATAGGACAAGAATCTTACAGTGCTACTGTGAACTCCCCCTCAGCAGCCTGCTATCAGTTTGACCATGAAAAACAAAGGAGCAACTGAACATGCATGGAGGCAGGTGTAGAAGGGGAAAACCAGAATAAGACTTTGGTAAGTGACAGTTTTGCAAGTTACAATCCAACAATTTGGCTAAAAACCCCCATTATACTGAAATCAAAAGCAGAAATGCTTTCTATTTCAACTGGGTTTCACCAGGTGCTATGGTGGAATTCACTTACTTGCACACCGGTAATAAAAACTTCCACTTCCCTTTTTTAATGTCATGTTATTTCTCTAAGAAATAAGAGTAGTGAGAAAGAAATCTAGTATTCTTTTTATAAGGACAATATTTACTGTACAACAAAGGCTACAGCCTAAATACCTGACTGCAGAGTTGTAATTGCCTTTCTTGGGAAGGGTTACCAACAACCTCACACAGCACTGCAGCAGAAGCAGTCAGAACACAAGTTATTCCCACATTAAACAAGAACCCCAAAAGCTGGACAGTTCGTTAAGACAGTTTCATTAATGAATAAAACCTAGAGTTCTCCTGAAGCCAGATTTCCAAACAGGAAAGGTATTCTGTGTAACGTAACAGTTACTGGCGATCCTTGCACAGTGATTTAATTAGCACTACTAAACAGAACTTAATATCAGCATCCCTGGAAAATATTAACTGTCCTCTTTAAAATACTTTTGGTCAAGTTTCTAAATATACTCCTCAGGAAAATTAATCTATAGTGTTCTGGCACAGCAGCACTGTACAAAGGCTGACTGGCTTCCCTCTGGCACAAACATGTCACTACTGAGACATCAGCAGCTCTGCATGGTTTGACCAATGCTGGAAGAAATCTCAAGCTGTTAAGGAAAAGATCCCAGCATCAGCATATTCCTGCTAACATAGCCCTCCCACCTCTATAACAACTGCAATTTTGAAAAATGTGTTAAAAGTATAGAACTGGTGCCGTCTTCTGTTAGTGCCTATAAAAAAGAATGGCCAAAAAAATTTACACTGTAGGATTTGCATTATAAGCCAGTGTATTAATAAAAAATAACCTAAAATTCAATTAAGAATTTTATTTAAAAAATACAAAGGAACAAACCAGAAACAACCAACCACCAGTACTTATGTACCTGATGAATAATCAGATCAACCTAACCAATTCTGTGTATTTATTTTCTCATTTATGAAATACAGCTCTTAATATATTGGGGGTTTTTTTAATGTAACAGTTCTATGACAGCAATACCTCCTCCTAATCACAGAAGTTTGGAAAAAAAATGAACCAGAAGTAAATGTCATCCAATGTTAAGTCACCATCAATATGGAGAGTTTGAGAACTGGAAGCCATGTAACCATTAGTAGATGCTGCAAGTACTAAAACTGTATGGTTTGTTTTTTCTCTTCAAGACATGTACTCTGTGCTTAAACTGGAAGAAACCTTACTGGGTTTGCCTGGGGAACTAATACCATGACAACTGTGAGACTTCTATCTCGAACAGACAGTACAGTCTTAACGCCTTGGAGTAAACTGGCAACTTCAGCTGAACACTGACATGACCCAAGCAGCCATCAAGAGTCCCACTCTAATAAAATGAGGATACAAACTTTTTTTTAAACCCAATATAATTATTAGTGTAAGAAAAACCAAAACAAAAAAACCCTGGGATTAGGAACTTGGGTAACCATCTTAGAAGACAGTAAACTTTCAGCTTTTTTTTTTTTTTTTTTAATGAAAGGCGTTGTTCTGAACAATGAAGATTTGCTGCAGAATAGAAAAACTTGAATATACAACCCTATGAAAGTTCCAAGGTTATTCTGTACATTTAAATAACCATGCAACTGTGGACTCTATACCACAGTGTAACTACCTTCAACTGCTGTTTGGTTTGGTGTGTTTTGGTTTTTTTAACATCTGTTTATGTAACAAATCCCAATATGAGAACCGGTCCTTAGAAAAACAGATCACTTCTGCAAATACAGAGGTAGCTACAGATTCAAGGAGCTATAGGACTACAGACTTATGAGCAAGAAAGGCATAAAGTTTCACTGTTTCAATTGCTTATACTTTCCAGAAAACACTGTTAATACTGAGACAACAATCCCAACCAGTACACACCTTTGTAAGGCATAATGCTCAAACACACACCTTGGATTCTGACATGCTGAGAATGCAGGACACTTCCAACTTGAAAATAGTAAATTGAGGAAGCACAGAACCGCCCAGCATGCTGTTTTACGACAAGCAAAATACTTCTGTGTATAAGAAGAATTAACACCAATCCAGAATAAACAATGATATTAATTTCTCTACTCAGAGTCGGTGCAAAAAGCAACTGAAAACTCAGCTATGGGAAAGATTAATTTGCCTGCTCACTTCCTTTTCAGTTATTATTAAAGTTCTGTAGAGATATGTTGACTGCCATGACTAAAACAGTCTACTGTCCATGGAAAGAGCAATTTTCCAACATCTCAGTTATTGCAGCCCATATAGCGGATGCATTCCTTCTGGTACCCGTTTCCTGAATTGGATTTGAAGAGATCCTTTAGCACAAGATTAGATTTTTGTATTTGCCAGTTCTGGGAGAACAGATTATACAGCTGGATCTTGGTATCTGCTATGAATCAAATTAAAGTGAGATGCTTAAAAAGAGAATACACTTAAAAGTGCTGGTTAGGTGAGTCAAATGAGATGCTTACTACATCACTGATCATTGTTCCACTGAGCTACAAACACACAAAGGGATTAGTTAGCAAGCAAGCTCACTGGAAAGGAAAGCCACAGGAAACAACTGGACTCCAGCAATGAACCACAAAGCACAGACTTCACAGTAAGTCATGCTACTTCAGTCATAACACAAAAATAGGTGAAGTTGCTGCTGACTGAGCCCCAAAGAGCTTAATCCAGAGCCTGGGCAAAGCTGATTATTCTTCCAGACTGGCGAAAACAGGCTAACAATTTTCTGTGTCTTGAAGTCTTGACTGCTGAAGGATGCCTTCAGGTAACATTAAAATTTCTAAGAAAACACCACAAGTAATTAGTCTTGGCTTTCTGTTCCCCAGTGCAATCCTCTTCAACTTCCACATATTTTCAATACAAAAGTATTTGGGATGAAGATATGTGCTATGATTAATTTTCCTGGCATGCATCTGTTCTCAATCCAAAACATTTAAGGAACTCTATAACTTAAGTTTTTTATATCTCAGAAACCCGACCAAAAACAATGTTAGAATTGCTTCTTCTCTGCAAGTAATTACTGCACCGGGCACCTAGAAAATCCACAGAAGAGATCAATTTAGTGTGAAAATAATGGAAACAGAAGAAAAAAGGCTGCCATCCACAAAACTGCATGAAAATGATATGTGTCCTTTGAAAAAAAAAAAATTAAGGATTTTAGAAGCTTTCTTAAAACTCTTAGTGCATACAGTTTAGAATACCCTGATTTGAATTAAAAAAGAAAAAAATGTTTTCCATAGTATGCTTAAAGTAGGCAAGTGTTCCATACACATCGTGCTGGAAGGTTTCCCTCTGCACAACCACTTGTGACCTCACTGAATCAGAAGTGTCTAAGTTTGACTCTGAAACAGTCAGGACCAATTGTGAAACTAGACCAATGGGTCAGGGAAGAAGAACTGCTAATGCTCTACTTATTTTGGATAACAGTTGTGACAAAGTTTTTTTTTTCTGCTTTTATTTAATCATTTCAACTTCCTTTTCACAACAGAATAATTTCTGCCATGTTCTGTAGAAGCCAGAACTCTTAAGTGCTGTTCCCTGATGATCTCGGTTTTCCCAACAGAGAAGCAGATCAGGCATTTCTATTTGTCCTCTCCAGTATGAAAGTTTATTTCAAAGAAACTGGAAAGCACAAAATTTAAACTCAACAGAACTTTGTAAAACACCAAGGTACAAGCAAACACCACAACAGTTTCGGTAACTCTGCAAGATTTAAACCAGGCTGTCAATGTATATGGAAGAGACAGTTGGAAGAACAATTCAGAAAGAAAGAAGGAACAGAAGGGGTACCAACTCTGAAACCTTCAGAGCAAATCAACTTCTCATTTCCATGCTGTGCTGCTTACTTCTTGACCACACTTGTACTACCAGAGTGGTAGGGACTGGTCTAGATAAATCCTTGACCATTTATGACAATTTTTCATGTCCTTAGATAGAACATATACTTCCAAATTGATAGAGCTGACAGTTACACATGGGTCTTGGAGCTCTTGAAATCTGTATGAGGAACATATTACCATTTAAGAATAGCAGTCTCGTTAAGAACATACACATTTATAGCACATAAAATTAACATTACAAATCTCATGCTCACTCACTGAGACAGCTTCTTTATTATATTATATTATCCTAAAACTATATTCCTGAACCTGTCTGTAAGTCAAAGTCGATAGCAGTAAGAACCAGGATTTTCTGAAGTTTGTGTGTTATTCTACTTCAAAGTGGGATTTGGGAGCTCAGTCTTGGAATACCATAGGAAACTTCCCATCCCATCACTATCCAGTCTGCTTAGAGTCCCCCACTGGATCACACACACCTGGGAGCAGAGCGCTGGCCAGAGGAGGCAAGCCATCAATGCCGCATATAACAGCTCCTGAAGCAACGGAGACTCCAGGTGATGGCATAGACAAAGAGTAGGAAGAAAGAGGGCAAAAAAAGGGACAGAGGAAAACACCTAACAGATTACTAATAGGAGAGTACATCTATGCTAATATTTTAGTATTTTTTTAATGTTGTTGTCTAACTAGGTGCTGTTTAAGTAGAACTGGAAGGCAAGAATAAATATTAGAAGGTATATATTTCAAGGACAAACATTTGAGGGTAGATCAAGAAAAAATAGGTATTTATAAAATAAAGTACTGGGATGACTACACAGAAATAATTCCTAACAAGCCTAAGTTATAACCCTGTTTCTTCTATAAGAGGAATACTGCCAGCATCAGTTCCATTCAAAATTAAGCAGGCCACCAGTGCTGATAAATTAAGTTGCTAGCCCACTTGAGGCAGAATTCTGATTTAATAGCTGCAGGACATTAAATTATTTATGCCATTTCCTTTAATTAATCAATACCTCTATACTTATAAAGAAACATCTAAGGAACTTATGCTTAGTCAACTCATTGCTGTCCTTCCTTTGCTAGTAAAGCACCCAAAAATTCCTGAACTACAACCTTCAAAATCTCTTCCAGTCCCTTTATTCCCTCATTTTCACCCTTCAATACCTTCTACTCTCCCACAAATTTTATGTGACGTCAAGTGAACAAGAGACAGTATTTTGTGGTTAGGACTGATGGTCAGATGCACTGCTCTCAGCTGATGACAGACCAAACAAATGCCTTCATCACTCAAGTTCCAGAGGTTTTATAATTTTCAGAAGCATTGAAGGACAGAAATTTCTAGAAAATGTCTCAACTTGCCAAATTTTGGTACGTCAGCAAAGGGATATAAAAGGTATTACAGAGAATAATGTGCACAGCAGATGAAACACATAAATGTCCTTTTCTTGGGAAATCAGCTACATTAACAAATTTGGAAATTAAGAGGCACAGTAAGATTTTGAAGCTGAGCTATCCTGACAAGTGAGTCAGCCTCACAGTGCTTTTACCAGAGCTCCTAGGAAAGAAGTGCAATCAAATTTCTCTCTAAAGCAGTTCAAAGGAACAATCAAGTATACACAGAAACAACACAGATAGAAAATCGGGAAAACAGAATAGAGAAAGACATGAATCCAATGAGAGCTATCTTTTCCTTGCAGATACATGTCAACCATATAACTACATTTATCAGTACAATAAACCAGATGTATGCACATATATCTATGCAACGGCATTATGCATTATGGTTTCCAGAGAACATGTTTACTTTTTAATACCATGCCTTGTACAAAACAAACAAAAGCACATACAGCATTAAACAAACAAGAAATACACACAAAGGTTTGATAGCTTTGTTTAGGGGAGCAGATAGGAGGAAAGACCACAGGGAGGAAAAGGACAGGTGTATCTGAGTTTATAATAGGAACCAAATATTTGTTTTACCTGGTTTATAGACAAGCTCATCATTTTCAACTACATCTAGCTCTTGGGCCTCTGCTTGTCTGTATTTTTCAGCATGTTCAGTTCCAACACTCTCTGTGACAGGCAGCCTGAAAAGGAAAAAGAATGACAAATCAATAAATGCTTCCTAATTTTACAGTCGTGGATATCTCTGGGAATAATAGCAATATACAGCAAGTTCAGAGTCTCCATGTCATGCAGGAACTACTTCAGTGAACAAACTTCAGAAATACATTTTGTCTCTGCAGTTAGATACTAGCCTGAGGAAAGTGCCACATTAAATATTTTTGGTTAGATTAAAAAAAAATGAAATTGAGCTCCCAAAATATCATCCCTTCATTTTTAATATCTAGAAATTTCTCTCCTAACAAAAGTCTATGATTTCTTCTGAACAAAGATGAAGCAGAACTGTTTCACCAATTCTTGCACAGTACAATTTATACATGTAATTTTTGCATGATTCCTTGTAGACAGGGGAAGTGGACAGGAGTACACACAATCATCTCACTGCTTTAAGGAAAGAACTTTTGTCTTTGAACCAAGAAATGACGGTGGCCAGAGGGGGGAAAGAAAATAAATTAACACAATCACCCGATTGGTGAATTTTATGGAAATTTATTCTACGCAAGACAAAGCCTATACATGACATAAATAGAATGAAATGGGATTAAAAAAACCCAAACCTCTTCTACATAAACTGTGAAGAAAACCACATGGATTTCACTGGAGAATAAAGCAGCATAAATACAATGATTGTATGATTATTAAATCCTAAACTAACTTAAACATGGAAGAGTTTTAGACACATCAAAAGCTCCCTCTTTTTGTCTTTTTTTTCAACAAAATACAAACTAGAACTCAAAACTATGGTTTTGCACTTGGAGCTCTGGGCCCAGCACAAGCTTTCACTTGTGCATAGCAAATATATTTCTCAGTAGCTATATCTTTTATAAAATATCTTATAGAAGGATACTGCTGCAGAAGTATGTATTCCTTGACCCAAATAATAAGCAGCACTGACTCCAGAAACAATTAAGCTGAAAATAACAAGAGATTTTGAACATGGCACGCACGTCACACAATTACTCATCAGAGAGTAATTCACAATATTTTGATCCCACAGAGCACTCACCTCTGACAAGGCAAACTCTGTGCCAGCTTGGCTCTGCTACAGACACTCATTCAGATCAGTCATTATTTCCTCCTACAGGAAACACCCAGTATTTATCACCTACAGCTGTCAACAAACCAAGGAATGGCTTCTTTTCCTATTTGCACGGTATTTTAGGCATAGAGCTACGGCAACTTTTCCTCGGATCTCAAGCAGCTCTTAATGCAGGGTTCAACAGGATTGCACACATCTGCACAAGCGCTACATGAGCAACAGCTGCCTACTTGCAGCAAGCAGACTGCAATGCCGTCATCACTCTAACCCCCCTGAAACAGCTGGAACAGGGAACACCACTCCACAACATACCTGAATCCAAGGTACAACTCGGAAAAATTCATGTACATCATGCCAGACCGCTTGTTAAGTGGATTATTCCACTGAATGTATATTAAACACAAATAAAACCCCAAAATACAATGAAGGTATCAAACACTGAGTAGTTGAAAACAACATAATGAAGCTTGGCCACACAATCTCAAATTGGCAGCATCGTATGCGCACACACAGATTTTAGTGATATAACCAAGTATTTTTCATTCCCGTAAGACTGCAGCCTCACCAAGTGCAGTCTTACAGGGAAGATGTGCTGAGGACACACATCTTATGACAAGAAAACCTGGTTATGCTGTACATACAACTTTCCTTCAGTCCTCTGCAAGAAAAAAAAAAAAGCCATCTGATTAAGATAGTAAATGGGGTCATGGAGGAACATGAATCTTACTCAACTGTAAGAGCCCTGAGCAATAGCAAGCAAATCACTTTAACAGAAAACTTCCACTGAGGGGTAGGGACAAAGGGCGAGAAAAGTAGGACTGCGTTCTCCATTGGCTGTAAAGACCTTGCAGAAGTATCACTATTAAAGCAGCAGCTGAATTCAGCTAAGAAGCAGGTTTATATACTACCTGATATATTCAACTAAATGCTCCCGGAGACAGGGGCATTAAGCATTTTGAAATGGGCTCACAAAAGTATGTAGGCGCTTTGGACCTTTGCCTTTACAGCTCTAGGAAAATGAGGCAGGAGAACCTTGGTGATTTGTGAGAATACATTAATTTTTTTTGTTTGGATATTTGGATATTTTATTTCAGAAATTAGGTTTTCTGTCTTCAGAAAACAGCACGCAGTAAATAAACCTCAGGCTACACAATGAATAAAGAAAATGTTTAATAGCCAGTCATTAAGAACGAACATTGCTTACTTGATGCACTGAATCAGGCTACAGTCTCGGGGAAAACCATATGCAATTGGAAAACTGCATATGGGTATATGAAACGAACAACCAACCTTCATTACATCATTCCTCAACGTTTTAATGCTGAACTTTGCAGGTTTAATAAAATAAAAAGCTTATAGAATAATGTTATTTTTAAAGCAAAATGGGAAAAAAAATCATTATGGAGCCCTCTGGAACTCTCCTAAGTCATCAGAACGACACAATCCTTTCAATCATTAATAAGCCATCAGCAGGAGACATCATCCTCTATAGACCTGAACAAACAGAAAGGGATGAAACATTTTTCTAATGAGTTTCAACAAACATTTGCTGACAGCAGAATGACAAGATCCAGAAAATTCAAATCCATTCCAGTCTAGGAAAGGACAACACTAATGAACACTTTCTCAGTTCTACTTATGAGTCATGTGTCTGTTCAATACACTGGTTAATATCTTCCCCACTTCTATTCCCTCTGACACAGTGAAAAACCACATTTCTGTACACCTGCCCTGTTAAAGCATACATTCCTTAGGCTTTCCAGATTCCAGCCTTGGCACTCGCCTACTTTTAGACTCCCCCTGGTCTTTTGATCCCCTAAGTACATTACAGCATTGGTAAATAATTCAGCTGCCTATCTGAAATATATTCAGAATTTTACCAAATCAAGGGGCAGTAAAAAGCATTTTTTTGACTCTAACACAATTACTGAAAATTTAGAGTCATCAATTTAAGGAAATGCAGAAGACTTTAGATGTTCTGTTTTTTCTTCCTTCCCCCTCATTTAAAAAACAAGGTGAGTTTGACCTTATTCAAATCCAAGGCATATTTCATCCTCAAAAGCAGCCAGGTTTCTGTGGCTGAGCCTGCAAACATAGGCCATTATGTCCACTCTAAGTGAACAAAGGCAGACAAAATTATAAAGCACTGAGAACGCTACCCATCAGTAATGTCACTCAACAACAAGTAATTCTTGATATGTCCTAGCAGCTGTAAAACCTATCAGCTATCTGTGAAGGTCTACACATCTCAAGACCCACCTATTTCAGAAAATACTGTCAGAAGTAGCAGACGTGGGAAACGCTAACCTGACAAGCAGTGGCCAGCAGGACGCTTTCTATCCAGGTAAAAAGGTAGTACGCAGCATGCCTCTTTTTGGAATACAATTAACACTGTTTTTTATGAGATAACGGGATACTTTCCTTATTCCTTACCACATGGTTTAACTACTATAACACTTTTTGGAAGTGTGACTGATCTTGCACATATGCCTACCTTAACTAAGTTTGAGCATTTGATTGGAATAAAATCTTTAAAAATATTTCTTATTTGGGTTTACAGGAAAAATTCAGTGTCATAAACATAGAATTAAATACAGCTGGCACTGCAGGGGAATGACTAGAAGGAAAACACACTTTGACACCAGAAATTGTTGACACATCCAACTGCAAATGTTTTCAAATACACTTGGGGTGCCTTTCTTTAAATAAATGCAGCTAGAGAAAGGTCTTCCTTTTCTTGAAGCTACACAATGACCTCTAATAAGTCAACTAGGCCATCATAACAGAGTACACTTGGTAAATTTTTGTATTTGAGCATCTGAGATATTACCCAAAGCATTTTTGCACACAGTTATCAAAAACAGAATCAATTGCCCAATCTCAACCATAATGGTGACACGTAATTTCTTTGGTTCTTTTCAGTGACATATACTACAATGCCAATACGTACACTGAACACAGTTGATGTCTCTAGAAGTGATGCTTAAAAAAAGCCTTATTAAATGAACATAAAACTAGTGTCACTCATGTCACAGACCACAAGAGAAGGACTGCCCTAAGCCATGGCTTCTATCACACGTACAAGCTGTCCACCTACTTAGAGATCTTCAGGGAAAAACTGCTTGAAAAAAACACTTAGCCGTATAGCACACAGAGCAATATTTTGCTGTTCAATTTTAGTACAATATATACAGTAGACTGTTTCAAAGACTCTTTTCTGAAACTAAAATAATGTGACACTTTACGTAACCGAACATTCGCCATCACAGTAAATAACCTTCCACTGGTTTTACTGAAGGACATCCTAAAAATTACTTTCCTTTTAACTGGCAGTTGGTGTTCCACACTTTCAGAAGATTGGTCTTACCTGGAGAAATACACTAACTTTAAATAAATAAGGTACTGCAATTCAAAACCCATAATGTTTCAGTCACAAAAATAGAAGATTATTAATAGAATTCCAAATAAGTGAAATCTATTAAACACTAAAATACAGATTTTACAAAATCAAGAAGTGATTTACAGATTATTTTAAGAATATAAGAATCAATGAAGTGCATGCTTTTTTCCACTCAAGAGAGCTGTTCTAAAAAGGTAATTAGCTACATTTAAAGTCTTCATAAATATGTATCCTTAAAGGCTTCCACTGCTCTTCCTCCTATTTTAAAACCTTAACTGGGTGGGGAAAGGGAGCACACTAAAACTACTTTGCAAAAACTCAAATGCAAACGTTTGGACTTGGATAGACTATGTAAACTCAGCATCTCAGAAATATTTCTTTCGTGTCAAACTAACAGCTCTTTAAGACATCTCCCACCCTGCCCACAGTTAAAATCCAAGAAAAATAACAACCACAAACGCCAGGATGAAACAGCCCAAATCCAGAGCATCACCCAGTAAATTTGAGGGATTTTATGCCAGTGGGAGAGACTAGGAAGAACTGCTGAGCTTCAAAGAACTGGACTCCTCTTCGAGATGAGCTGTTGATGAGCTCCTCTTTCTGCAGCCACACCTCAAACAGGGACGTTTGGAAGAGGGCAGCAATCACCTGTGGCAGATGGTGACAAGCCATAGCAACATCTCTACCACACAAGAAACAGTTAATCCTGTAAATTAACGCTGTTATAATTAGTTATGAATTAGAAGTTAGATGGGTGTTCATATTTATTAACTTAAAACAAACACACAGATCCTCTATCAAGCATTGTTTCTGATCCTTTAGCAACATTCACAAAGCATCTACACACCTTAACACTTCAGAATTCATCCCTTCCCCCTAACCACAATGGCAAGGAACTTGGCCAAACAGCCATTAAAAAAAAAAAAAAAACAACAAACCCATATCAAGAAAATTAAAATAAAAGCATTTGGCTATCAACTTGGTAAAATACAGCTTAAATATATCTCCAAATAAAATATAATGCAAGAGACTGCACTGAATTAAAAAATACCGGTGAACACTAGTATCAAATGCAAGATCCCTTCAATTTCAAACTGATGCTTGCAACTCCCCTGCCTATTAGAGAAGCGTCACCAGCACCAGAGACATTAATGTTACAGACAGTCCAACTGGAAGAAATCAGCTTCAAACATGCCTGGATTTTATTCATCACAGCAACAGAAGTACAATGATAGCTTACAAAACTTTCTGTCAGTTAACGCTGTTAAAAGAGGATTATTACTGTTGTTAGCTGTCACAGCAATGGACCAAACAAGGAGTCTTACCAAGAAACCTCTTGTGTAGGCTCACAGAAAGTTTTGTTCATAGCTGTTAAAAAGCAAAAACACTCGTCCAACGCTGTCTGAAGCAATCAGGGAAGGTAGACTCACCATCTGTCTGCAGCCTGAAACAGCTACAGCGAGTTGTTCTGTCAAATCAAAAGAAAAACACGCTGCAAAGTTGATCATTAAATCCAAAGAGTGGGGCTGCATTTATAAATGGAAGTAAATCATCCCACCTGCTAGCTACAAAACCAAAATCTCGCTTTTCTCAGATGACTGGTAGCCCTGGTAACCTTTCTATGTGACTATATGGGGCCTGGCTGCGATACAGTTCATTTTCTTCATAGCAGCTCTATGATGCTGTGCTTTAGATTTGAGACCAAAACAATCCTGCTAACACACCAGTGTGCTAGTTAATGCTGAGCAGTGTTTGCACAGCACCAGGGCCTTCTCCCTTGCTCACACTCCTCCCGCAGCGAATAGACTGGAGAATGCACAAGAGGCTGGGAGGTGGCACAACCAGGCAGATAAGAGGTATCCCATGTCATATAACCTCATGCTCAGCAATACAAAGGGCAAACGGGGTTTTCAGTTAGGTTTGCCATCTATTGCTTGGGAACTGGCTGGGCCCTGGTTTACCCGTGGGAGGGGGTGCATGACTGCCTCTGCATCACTTGTTTTCTTTTGCTCTTCTTCACTTATTACAGTTTTTATCTCAACTCCAAGTTCTCTTGCTTTTACTCTCCAATTCCTCTTCCCCCATCCCACTGGGGGCGAGCAGGGAGTAAGTGAGAGGCTGCGTGGTTGTCAGCTGCCCACTGGGCTTAACCCACAACAGTACGGTATCAGCCCTTCACACAACATCTGAGGCAGCAAACTTAGTCTGTGACTGCATTACCCACAGATGCTAACAAAGAAATATGAAACAAACACCACTGTGCCGACCTGTTGAAATGTTACCTAGCTAGCAATGATTATGACCTGCTATCAATGCTTTTGGTCAAATAAAAAACTAGGATAATTTCTTGGTGTGTCATTATGAGTCTCATTCGTGAAGAGAGCTGTGCTTCCTGCCTCAGTACAAAACACACCCAGAATGTAACTGCCACCATGGATACAGCACTGTATTCGGAGCAATTCTTTAAAGACGACATGTACTAACACCGCATCAGACTGAAGCTCCTTTCCCCTCAGTCAGTAAGAACTAGTAACAGGCTTCCTAAATACGCCTCTCACTAACCAGAATATATCAAGCAGTAAATAGAATGGTGCCTCGTATTTAATTTATTTTAAGGGGAAAGAAAATATTAGAATAAAGAGAGCACACAGCCCCAGTAGGAACTGTTCTGCCACAAGCACCAAGGGATGCTCATTATTCTGACCGGTGATCCATAGAGCTGAGCATTACGAAGATCACCTTCTGAATTAGAGGCTGTGTTTAGAGGCTCCACAGGCCTCCTATTTCAGAAAAAGGCTTCTGAGAAGTACATGAGTATTTTACTTGCATCACTAGAGTAACCTGCACTGGAAACCATGCACACAGGGCAATACAATCATTTATCTACTGCTCATGGAATTTATAGAAAAATCATTGCGTACTCTCTTACAGAGAAAAAACGAGATGTTCCTCTTTCCTCCTCCCCTCATCTAATACCTCCACAAACCAGGTTATGCAGTCTCCTAGCCAACTGATTAAGTAAGAAACATCTTTGTAAACTGGCAGAATTGACAACTAGTTCAAAAAGTAAGAACTGTTTGATGTGAGCCTCCCATTTCCTTGGGTTTGGGTGGAGAATAACGAGTACAGGAGAAAGATAACAACACTGACACTTCGGAACACTTTTTTTTTTTTTTGGTACCAAGAAGTCCACAGAATAAAAATAAGCTATCACCAAAGTTTTTAAAAAGTCTGTTCTGCACATAGTTATTTTAAAATATAAAGAAATAAGCTCTGTGTCTTATACAGGGATGCAAGGAAAGAGATCCCATTTTATCCTCTGGCTGCTGCCCTTATTTCCTTATTTACCCTATCATCAATTTTCAACTAGCAAGTGCTCTTGTAAGGCTATTGCTTTGGAATCTTTACTGATGAACCTGGACCTGCCATAGCAAGAAAAAAAAGACCACTAAAATGGTCTGAATTGATTTATGAAAGGAAATCTGCACTTTGGCTCCAGTTACTCCTGTCGCTCCCTCAGTTCAACTTGGGAACACCATCAGAAAACCAGCCTAAAATATGCTACAGAAAAAGGAATGGATAATTTAAGAGAAAGCATAAGAAATT